>NC_041220.1:59247695-59279879 GCF_002837175.3 Physeter macrocephalus
CGCAACGGGAGAGGCCACAACAGTGAGAGGCCCACGTACCAAAAAAAAAGAAATAATAAGATAGCATTTGTAAAAATACAGATTCCAAAGATAAAAGGAAGCTAACAACAAAGCACAGTAGCAAAACACATACAGTTTTTCATTATACTGTCCAAATCCGAGAGTGCCTTACACAATCCCAAGATGGTTTACTGACGATACAAAACTAATATCTGACATATAAAAAGATCTTTCATGCAAATTAGCAAATTAGTATGCGTCCACAGAATCAGAGCCTAATTAGTCACTGTCATGGTAGAAACATTATCTATTATTCCAGCATTGCTACCACATTTTGTCTCATAGGTCTTACCATGATTATGATATGTCAGCAAGAGAAATTAATATTTGCCTCATTCTTACCTACCTATTTAGAATTAATCTGAGTACAACCACTCTAAAATGACAAACAGTGTTATCGAAAAAAGTGTCCAACACAAGCACTTTTGCAAAAACATGTGCAGATAAATAAACTTTGAGGAGAGACTATGCAAATGCAAAATCAGGAGCTGAGTAGCTCCCTGCTACCTGTCAGGTCTGCAACCCTCCTCCCCAGCCACCCTGAGAGAACAGAAGAGAACCTTCATGGATCAGCATACCCACCACAAAATCAGAGCTAAAGAACTGAGAAACCGAAAGTTTAATGCAGTTAGGAGGGTCACTCCAAAGGCACAACCAGAGAAGCCCAGAGAGTGTCAACTGAACAGATGATCACAACTCTTCATAAGAGAAAATACTTGATAGGATTTTACCAAAGACTCTTTAGAATGTTTTCAAAAGTGACATGCTTATTACAGAAATTAGAAGAGAATTAGTTTTCACTCTAAAGGTTAAGGCATAGCTAAAGATAGCAAAGCTAAAGATGCCAGCAGAGGGAATATGCAAGTTAAGAAGAGATCTTTTACAAATATGAAATGTTTAAGAGTATTAAAGATAAAACAAGCTATTTAGAAGGAAGTTAAAAAGACCAGCATAAAAGAAATAATAATTCGAATGGGCTAAGACTATGAACAACTTTTATAAATCTATTTTTTTTGTAAGAACAAAAACTGACACCAAATAATATGGACAAATATGAAGTAATGAAGACTTATAGAGACGGCTACTTATAAAAGGAGGTAAAAGGGTATTTGGAAAATGTAAACACTTATAAAATCAGCAGACCCAGATGGCATGCATACTAAGGTGTTAAGGGAACTAGCTAATGTACTTACTGAGCCACTTACAATTATTTTTGAAAAATCTTGGAGAACTGAGGAGAGATCAGAAAATTTAAAAACGGCAAATACCAATTTTCAAAATAGGGTAGGAAGTGAGCGCCTTGTAAATACTTTTTAAGTGATAATAATTCTCAGTAAAAATTTAGAATATTTTGAGAAAAGCATTTGAACTTCCAGGAGCCTAAGAAACGATGAGTAACACGCAGAGGGATGTTAAAAATAAAAATCATGCCAAATTTGAATCTATATGATCCTGAATCTCAATAGATGTTATATGCCAAATTATTTACTTTTTGGCTTAGATAATAAACATAATCATATAGACTGAAACTTCCTACAAATGGACTATGTTGGTAAGTGGGTATTTCTAATGAAGTATCACCAGGGAGAGTACTGAAGTCCATTTTAAATTAAAATATTTACTAATGATCTAGAAAAATGGAGGGAGTAGCACACTGGCAAAATACAGTTGGTTCTAAATTGAGAACTCTTTTGTTAACACTGGGCAAAACAGAAAAACACTACTAATATGGATTTGAAGCAATTAAAATATAGACTCCAAAAAAAAAATTGAAAAAAACACTAAATAAAAGCATTAAAGTGAAAGAATTTAAGATTTAATTTAATGAAAAGGTAAAGTAATAACTAAAGGTGATATAAGAAAACAGTGGATAACAGATTAATTCTTATTTCTTAATTCATCATTGCCCCAAACACACATGAGAGCTAAAAATCAATACATAAATAAAAGCATTATATTATGGGTCATTCTGATTAGACCATACACAAAATGGTGCTTAAAGTGCTGGTCTCCTAGTACTGTAAAGATGCAAACAGAGCAGAAGGAATTGCAAACAGAGAGACAGAAATGAGGGGTTATTCGTAAGGAAAATTAAATCAGTAAGACATGAATGGCTTCAACTAAAAAGATAAAGGTAGAATATGAACTTTCACAGAGGAATTACATGAACACTGGAGATCTGGGAAAACATATGGAAAATCTACACTGAAATGGCTATGTATGATGTGTGAGTGAACCATCAAATAGTACACAACAGACAATAGGAAGGAACAAAAGGAACAAGCTAGCATCCTAAGTTCTTAGCAATTCTGTGAAACTAGTCGGTTTTCAGTTATTACCCAAACATGTAGCTTACAAAGAAACCTTTGTAAAGAGCTAAAAAAAACTCAGAAAGGACAAATATCAGTTGCCTCTGTTCCAGAAGAGTGACATCATGTGGTTTATAAAGATTAAGTGAGTCAAACAATCCCTCTACAGACAAAATCAATAGAGAAGTTGAATTATATACACTTCAATGAATTCCTGGGCACATGGAAAATCAGATGAGTAAAATATTAACAGCCTCACTATGGCCCTTTCAGATGAGGTAGTATCAAGTATGAACAGCAGATCCTACTTTGGGAAGGTTCATGGGTGTCCTCAGTCGGGTCCGGACACTCTTCATTAATATACGCTGCTCTGTTGGTAGCAGATGATACTTCATAGCTTCAATGAGGTAATCTTTGCAAGCACTGCTGTTCTTCACCAGTGCTTCTTCCTCAACCCTCTGGAAGAAGAAATCAGACCCACCCCATGAGGGGATAGCTACTTCATGATAAGACTGACAAAGAAACAAGTAAAGTAGAGGAAAAAAGCAATAACTATCCTCCCTGGTTCAGTCTAAAAGTTACAGAGGAAAGTTTATAAATATCACTAAAAGAAAAGTAAATGATGCCCCCAAATGCTCAAGTATCTGGTCTGCAGAGCAAAATATTTATAAGTAATAAAGAAGAATTGCAATGAAAATTATATACTTTAATGTCAGCTACAGAATAATCTTTGGATAATATTATGTTCACCTATTTGTTATCTTTAAACATTAAGCCAAATAGTAAGAAAAATAAGAAAATTTAGATAATGAGTCCTTCAGGTGGGGGAGGAAATATTTATAAATTAAAGACATCTTTTTAAAACACAAACTAAATACCCAGAAAAGGAATTCAAAATACTTTACAACAATGTGCCTACACCACAAATAAAACTTGTCCTTGTTATCCCTGACGTCAAGTGCAGGACAGATTTTTTCTGTTCATTTCCTTAAAGGCAGAGTACCAATGATTACACAGATTACAACAAATAATGAGGCTTCAAGAAATTCTAAAATGATCAGATCTAATCTCCTAATAAAGAAATGTTTCATTAGATGGTTTCAATTATAAATTAAAATGTTGAAATATTCCTAGTAGAATGTTAATAATAAAACAATAAATTTAAAATTGTTCAGAGACTACTAAAGATCCATTTATTGCTATTTATTTCAAATAACCTGGTTTTCCTCAGTTTAGAAGTAAAGACAGAAACCAAATGCAAGCCACTGAAACTGTGAAGGAAAATTAAACAGTATTTGGGTCAAACGTCAAAATTCCATTTCTACAGAGCAGTCAGAGCAGGCTATCAAAAGGAAAGCAAAGGAGATGCAGAGCAGTGACACAGAGCCACAAATGCATTTATTTACATGTACTTAATTCACCACAAATACTGCCTCCATAAGTTCCAGTACTTGCTTACTCAAATCAGAAATAGGGAAGAAGCAAACCTGTAAGACTGGGAACTGCCCCAAGAGTTAGCAGCTGCCAAGGACAGCAAGTGCGTTTACTGCCCTCTGCCTAGTTACCACTGTGTAACAGGAATCTACATGCTGTCAGCCCAATGACATGGAGTAGGTGTACTCATGTGTTTTGCAAATGCTTTTACCTGAACTAAATATTCCCGAGGAAGTAAAGGTAACCGTACATGTTCCATCAGCCGAGCCATAAATTCTTGCCTTACATCCTTGTCATGATTCACCCAAGCTATTACTGCTTCAAATACCTTGCCGAAAATAAGGGGGAAAGAAAAATAAGTAATGAGTTATGTACCAAGGCATCTGAATAAAATACAATATTACATTTTATATACAACTCTTGCTAAGACATCCAAGTTTAATCCATGGCTCAAGTTTTTCAAATCCTGACTTATGATGCACTTGAAAAGTACATCCACTCCATTTATTTCTTTGCTTTATATTTTTTTCATTTGGTACTTAGTATGTACTTAATTTAAGAGGTACCCTCAGGAACTTTTAGATAATAACAGTATTGTTAATTGTTAGTCACATTAGGTCTCTAGAACTTTTTCATCTTATAACTAGAAGTTTGTACCCTTTGACCAACATCTCCCAGATTCCCCTACTCCCAGCCCCTGGTAACCACCACTCAACTCTCTTTCTATGAGTTTGACTTCTGAGTCTGCATATAAGTGAGATGATACAGTATTTGTCCTTCTCTGACTTATTTCACTTAGCATAATGCCCTCAAGGTCCATCCATGTTGTCACAAAAGGCAGGATTTCCTTCTTTTTATGGCTGAGTAATATTCCATTGTGTGTATACAGCACCTCTCTATCCATTCATTCAGCTTGTTTCCACATCTTGGTTATTGTGAAAAATGCTGCAGCCAACACAGCAATACAGATATCTCTTCAAGATTCTGTTTTTATTTCCTTTGGATATATACTCAGAAGTGGGACTGCTGGATCATATGGTAGATCTACTTTTAATTTAGTAGGTACTTTAATAAGTACTTAAGTACTTTTACATATTTAGTGAGTACTTTTTGCTGGGTATTTACTACACATTTCATCAAGTACATTATCTAATCTTCTTAAACTTGAGTGGTAGCGGTGATAATTTGATATATGATCTAATTCATTGTTGACAACCTTTCCAAATTGAATTTGGTTCTACTTACTTAGATTTAAATCTAAAGTCCCTTTTGAATAAAGCACCCAAAATAATAAAGCAAAGTGATGTCTGGAATGAAAATCATGTACTCTTAGCAACAACTCATTTTTTGGCTTTTTCTTTGGGTTTACAAACAAATGCTGGACCATATACTTCTAAATCAAGGATCTGCAGAATAGATTAACTCTCTTTTGTCACAACAGTAGAATGTATTAAAATATAATATTTTATATTAAAAATAATCAAAATAATAAGGGTATTACAACATATACATATGAGAAAGCTAATAAGCTATTATGAAGACAGTATTTGACTACATAATTTCCTTCCAGACTGATGAATATACAAGCCAGTAATCTTTAAAGGGTTGTAGAAAATGTTTGATGATATGTAAATGAATAACTGGGAAGCAAAAAATAGGTTATTTTGATGCAGGTATAGAGCAAGAAGCTAAAAATAATCTACATTATAATTAATGAGCCTGTTTAATTCATTCAGTCACCAAGTACCTCTATGTACCAGATGCTAGAAGATAAAGAGAGCCCTGTCAATTCTATCTGCTAACTATTTCTCAGCTCTGTCTTCTCTTCTCCACCCCTCTTTCTACCACCCTATACCAGATCCTATTGCTTATTGGTAATGTCAACATCCTCCTATATGACCCTCACCCCACTTTTGGTCCATTCTGCACACCACCACTTTGGAGCTAGTCTCCAAAAATGGTCCCTAATAAACCACTTAAATTCTCTGGTATCCACACCTTATGTAGTAACCTCCCACAGGAATCTAAGCTGGCCCTGTGTAACCAACAGAAGGTTGTGGAGGCAGTGCTGTGGGGCTTCTGAAGCTGGGTCATAAGATGCCTCTGGTCTCTTGAAATGCTCATTTGGGGGAAGCCAGGTGTCATGTAAAAAATCTGATTACTGGAGATGAGATGCTATGAGACCCAAGCCAGTCATAGAGAGGAAGGGGGGTGGGGAGGGTGAGCTACCAACCAATACCTGGCCCAGGAGCCAGAGAAGCGAGTGAAGGAACCATCCTGGGTGTTCCAGAAACATAAGATGCCATGTGCAGAGGGACTGAAGCCTTGGGTATGTGGCTCCAGTAGAATAATGCCACCCGTCAAGCCAACCCAGCTGAAGCCCCAGGCACTGCAGAGCAGAGACAAGCTGTCCCTATGTGCCCTGCATGAATTCTGCCCATAGACTGTGAGCATAATGACATGGTTGTTTTATGTCACTACATTTTGGGGTGGTTGTTATGCAGCAGCAGCAAACCAGAACAGCCTCCGTGACATTTCTACAGTGAAGGCATTATCATAGCACTCTTCTACTGATTAGAACCCTTCAAACGCTCTTCATCACCAGGATAAAGTCAATTAAAAAAAAAATTTTTATTTATTTTTGGCTGTGTTGGGTCTTCGTTGCTGTGCGCGGGCTTTCTCTAGCTGTGGTGAGTGGGGGCTACTCTTCATTGTGGTGCATGGGTTTCTTGTTGTGGCTTCTCTTGTTCTGGAGCATGGGCTCTAGGCGCGCGGGCTTCAGTAGTTGTGGCACACGGGCTCAGTAGTTGTGTCATGCGGGGTCTAGAAAGCAGGCTTAGTAGTCGTGGTGCACGGGCTTAGCTGCTCTGCTGCATGTGGGATCTTCCCGGACCAGGGCTTGAATCCGTGTCCCCTGCATTGGCAGGCAGATTCCTATTCACGGTGCCACCAGGGAAGTCCAAGTCAATTTTCTTTAACATGGCTGAGAAGGTATTTTATGTCATCTTCCCACCTTATCTCCTACCACTGTGCCAAACATACTGTAAACTCTAATTGTACTGAACTAAAAGAATGCAATCATTCTTTCACACCTCTTTACACTTACATATTCTGTTCCCTCTACCTGGGCTGTCCTTCTCCTTCCCACCCATCCCTGTTTCCCTGGCAAACTCATACGCACTTTTAAAAACTTGGATCATACATCTGAGCCACACTGAACTCCAATCTGTATCCAAGGAATGATTAAAGGCTCCTTCTGGACCCTCTACAGCATTCTGTGATCATTTATTACCCCACTGGTTGTCCCTCTAGTCATGAGTAAAGGATTTTATTTTGTCAATCTTCTTGTATGTAGGACTCCATGGCAGTGTCTGGTACACAGTAGGCACTCAACACACATCTATTAAACATGAATAGTAGTGTCTTCCTCTCCTCTGTATTTCTGGGGTGTTAAGATTATACATTTCACAACCACTTTCACGTATTTTTTTATTTGGTAAGTATTATAAGAAATGTGTCTTTTTGCCCCCAAGCAGTATGAATATCCTTGAGCAAAAGAACAACAAAGTTTATACAACAAATCACACAAAGCAAAAACTCAAGTTTCACTTCCTGCAAACACTGCAGGTTCATAAGCTTTTGCCCCCTGATTCCCACAAGCTACAAAACCTACCCAAAGAATAAAACCCACTGAGAAGCTTCTCCCTCCACCGATACAAAAGGTGCAAGTGGCTGAAAAAGGCAACCCCAACTTCGGAGAGACAGGCTACAACCAGACGAAGCAGCTGCACAGGACTCTGGAAGTGGGGGGAAGGGCACATGGGGAGGGTGGGGTGTAAGCTGCAGGGGCCAGTCTGAAGGAAGAGGTCAGTCTGGAACTAACTAAACTTTGCCACCTGGGTGAGTGACTTCATCCAACTCACATGACGGTGAAATTACTTTGGTTTGAGAATGTTGTTTATTTATTTATAAAGTGGCTTCTTTCTATCTATCTATCTATTTATCTATTTATTTATTTATTTTTGGCTGTGTTGGGTCTTCGTTGTTGCACGCGGCCTTTCTCTAGTTGTGTTGAGCGGGGGCTACTCTTTGTTGTGGTGCACGGGCTTCTCATTGTGGTGGCTTCTCTTGTTGAGGAGCGCGGGCTCTAGGGCGCGCAGGCTTCAGTAGCTGCGGCACACGGGCTCAGTAGTTTTGGCTCATGGGCTCTTGAGCGCAGGCTCAGTAGTTGTGGCGCACGGGCTAGTTGCTCCGCGGCATGTGGGATCTTCCTGGACCAGGGCTTGAACCCATGTCCCCTGCATTGGCAGGCGGATTCTTAACCACTGCGCCACCAGGGAAGTCTGAGAATATTATATTTAGATCACAATTTTTCCAGGTATCTAGCTGTGAGAAGAAACCCAGTTCCCCAAAGGCCCTTTGTTTCAGATAGTTCAGTGTATGCAAGCTCTTGCTGTGGGGTCAAGCACAAAACTCTGGTGTCTAACCATTTAGGGAAGCACCTAAGGAGTGAGAACACAGTTATTTACACAACCAACAAGTCAACTAGCGGAGTTTCTCAACTTCCAGATCAAAGATCACTGGCTGTCACTACACATACAGGATCACAAAGTTACAAAACAAAGCAAAAGAAAGGAAAAATACTATATCACTCTACACTGGGAAAAGAAAAATACATTTACCTTCTCTTCTGAAGAAATGGTAAGTTTGTCACTCGATATTAAGCTGCACACTTGTTCAATGCCGAGGTTGAGAAATTCTTCACTAAGTACGACATCTGCAAAATGTTGCTCTGTTTGGAGGTTACAAAGAAAACCCATTAACGCCACATTCTATTACCATAGTTTCAAACTGCTTAAAAAAGAAGAGGTTTTTCCTAATCTAACCTATGAAGGAGGAAACCAAGTGTACTTCCTTAAGGCAAGAACTAAAAAGACAAACCCAAACAAACTCTCCTGGGGAAGTGGTCTGTATTTGAGTGACAAAGTGGAAGCACAGGCAGGAAGGTAACTTACTGTACACTCGGCTGAATCACTTCTGTTTTATAAGGTGTTTTAGAGTGAAACATCTATCTATTCCTTATCTGGTAATAAGACTATCAGTGTTGAAATTTGTAAAACCTTTTGATTACATAAATCAGATAAAGTACATGGTCACACACTTAAATGTATTATGTAAAACATTAGAGGGCTTTAGGACATAACGGGGGTAAGGAGGGGAAGCTGCTTTAATTGAAAACTAAAGACTAAACAAGGAAATCTTAAATGCTGGTCAGTCTGAATAGATAACTCTGAATTCTATGTAAGCAATTTACTTGGGGATCAAGTTACACTATTTTATACCCTCAATTCCTTTCCAGAGACCAGTGAAATTAGTAATTCTTAAAACTGAAAAGAAACACGTGCTTTGATTTCACAAATATACCCACTCCTCCAAAGGGGGGGAGGGGGTACTATTAGTGTAATCAATGACTTAAAAACTTAAAAAAAAAACCAACTAATCATTTACAAAGTATACTTTCCTCCAAATCTAGCTCTCATTTTAAAGCGTGAGCTCACAAGGAAATATGGTGGTCAAATCCCAGCTCTGCCACGTGCTAGTTTGTAAAACCTTGGGAAAGTTTTTAACCCTTGGTTTCCTCATCTATAAAATAGGGATAATAAAAAAACCTTACATAACAAGATTGCTGTGAGGATTAAATAAATTAATGGCTTGTAAGCATCTAGAACTGTGTGTGGTAAAGGGTAAAGACTCAATAATTTAGCTCTTATTGTATTGTGATCCCTATATTCTAAAGTAAAAATCTGCTAGGAATTCTAGGTATTTTCTAGGTCTTTACAATTAACCATATTCTAATAGTAATTTTTTTCAACGCCTTTTTTTTCTAAGGTGAAATAAAAGATTCATTTCAAATATATGTTTCAACATACCATAAAAAGTGTTAGTTGGCTTCCCTTGCTGAGAACACAGAACAAAGCAATGCCCCCAAGACTGGAGAGATCAACAGGAGAACACAGGGAGCTGCAGCTGATTGAAACAGAGACTCACAAGTGGAAACCGCATGCGAATCACTGCCAGGGTAGGAAAATCTCAGTGTGGACAACTCTGAGAGTTAAAAACTCCAGGGGGACCCAGTCATAGGGGGATCCCCACAATATTGTAAGATTTCCTCCAGGAGCTCGACCAGGTTTCCACAGTAAATATGAGAGAAGAATCCCCTCTGGCTTCTGGTAGGGGGAGGAGAAATTAATTTCAACAATTTGAAATATCCAAAGCAGTCTGTTCTTAATAAGGCCTGCCCTCAGGAGAAACTAGTTAACCAGAGCCTAACTGACCCAAGGAAGGGAAACACCCAACTCCAGCCCACTCCAGCCATCCGGTCCCACCTAGGGAGGGAGAAAGAAACCCGAGAAACATTTGTCAAGTTCACAGTCCAGAGCCATAGGTTCACTAACAAACTGAGACCTAATCATAGGAATACAGAAGGCTTCCCTCCCCACATCTCACTGCCACATCTCTAAAGGCCTGTTTACAGCAGTTCCTTTCACTGGGTACATCATGTCTGGCTACCAAGGAAAAAATTACAAGGCATTCCAAACGGCAAAAAACACAACTTGAAGAGACAGAGCAAGCATCCAAACCACACATGGCAGGGATGCTGGATTTATCAAACTGGGAATTTAAAACAACTATGATAAATATGCTCAGAGCTCTAATGGATAAAGCAGACAGCATGCAGGAACAGATGGGCAATGTAAACAGAGATATGGAAAATTCTAAGAAAAAAGTAAAAAGAAATGCTAGAGATCAAAAACACAGTAAGAAAAATGAAGAATGTCTTTGATGGGCTGATTAGTAGACTGGACACGGCTAAGGAAGCAACCTCTGAGTTTGAGGAAAATGGTGGATACATGTCATTATACATTGTCAAAACCCACAGAATATACAACACAAGCAGTGAACCATATATACTATGGTCTTCAGTTAATAATAATGTATCAATATTGGCTAATAATCTGTAACAAATGTATCACACTAATGCAATATGTTAATAATAGCAGAAACTGTAGGAAGAGGGAGGACACAGGAAGAACTCTGCACCACCCACTCAATTTGTCTATAAAACTACAACTGCTCTAACAAATATTATTAGTTAAAAAAGAATGCACTGATAAAGAACAACATAAATGATTAATTTGTAACTGAATTTGTAATTAATCAAAAGTCAATGAAAAAAACTAAAATTAGTATTTTATAAATACAAACTAAAGATTAAACTTACATTTTTAAGAGATATCTAGTCCTTATAACATATTACTTCATAATAGTACTTCAAAACCTAGTGTGAAATTTTTAATAGGATTATAGATTTTAATAAACCATAATGATTAATTACAAAGGTCCTTTCTACATCTGAAATATGATCCTAATAGTTCCTGACCTCACAAGTTTGCACAAAAAAATTATTTCACAAGTTTTTATACATAAAGAAATAAGGAAAAACTTTTTTTCAGTGGTTGGATTTGCTTTTTAAAGAATGAACATAAGAAAAGCATACAGAGATTCTTTGTATTTAAAGTTCCCAAATATTGAGGAATTCATTTTAGTGAAAATTTGACAAATAGCATATGAACTTAAAAATGTTTATGGCAGCAAACTGGAAATTCAAAGATAAATACACAATAGCTACTGAACAAAAGACAAGTGAATATAAACCTCTTTTTCCTAGTCATAAAATATTTTCACTTCCAAACATAGGTCTGTAATGATTTTGCACCAAGCTTCTTTTACAATTTTAAAATCTGAATCAAAAAAAGAGATTACTGGCCTCCCTATACTTTTCATGGGGGAAAAAAATCTCTAGTGGTAACAAACACAACAGAGAGAACATAACTTTTCTATATCATGACTGTAAAAGTTACCCTAGACTCTGCCTCATTAATCAGAAAAATGGACTTACTAAAAAGAAACCTGGTGACTTTTTAAAAATAATCAATTACTTAAATTTAGAAGTAAGGGCATTAGTAAACTTTATCCAAAGTCAAGTTTGGGTTCTAAATTCATTGTGTACTCTTTACTAGTGATCAAAGGAGGTTAAGAGGGCAGGAAAAGTAGTCAACTACTACAACTGTACTGTCGACATTCCCATATCCAGGGCTGTGAAACTCAACTGTATTCATCCTACATCATTTTATACAGGGGACCTGAGTATAGACAGATGTTGGTATCAGCGGGTCTCCTGGAACCAGTCCCCCAAGGATATACAGGTATGATGGTATTGCGAAAACCATAACATAGCTGTTTTTCAAACAAATGAACCTGAGGACCCTTACCAATTACAAAAAAAACTAGTCTAAATGAAATGTGGAGAAAGATAAAATGTTCAAGGGAACTTTCATCGTAGAAAGTCATATACATATTTTTTAATAGTTCCAACCCTCACATACGTTCTACTTTCTACCTGAACAACCTCTCCTCCTCAGTAAAATCTTTCGGTATTGGTATCTAATGTTTACCCCTTCACATTAAGCTTTCTTTGGAAAGGTTTTGGCAATTATGTGGAGCATCACTAAATATGGAGGCCAGTATCTGGCAACATCAGGAGTAAATTAGTTTACTGTAAGGCCTGCCTTTTCTCTATTTATATGAACAGTATGAATCTTCAAATGTTCTGCTGTATTAGCTGACAGGCAATTTGGCAGGACTCTTGTTGGTTAATACACCCCAGGCACCCAGACACACCAGATGACTGGCTCAGTCATCTGAGCCACTCATGGGGCATAAGTGATATTTTAAATGTCTTTGGTTACACAGGTTTGTCCTGTGAATAATATTCTTAATTTAATGTCACCTAACTTGAGCATTTACTGATCTTTCCCACTAAACCTGAAGATTCCACCTACCTACCTACCTACAACAATTCACATAATTCATATGGCCTGACTTCATCCCACACACCAGCAGAACTCACGGTTATCCTAGGGCCACTATCCCTGGCCCAACCCTCTCTGTTTCCAGAACAGCTTACGCTTGACACTGCCAATTGTCTGTTATTTTATATGTTCTGAAGCCTTGGTCTCCAGATCCAATTGTTTCTTATCAGTCCATGCTTGCTCTGCATGATCCTACCAACCTTAAAACTTCAACCAATTCACTCAGTATCAAACTAAAAACATTAAAAGTAGCATCCACTCTTTTTGATGTGATGGTAAATAGGATTATTTCCTTAATCTCTCTTTCTGATACTTTGTTGTCAGTGTATAGAAATGCAACAGATTTCTGTATATTAATTTTGTATCCTGATACTTTACCAAATTCATTACTGAGCTCTAGTAGTTCTCGGGTAGCCTTTAGGACTTTCTATGTACAGTATCATGTCATCTGCAGACAGTGACAGTTTTGGGACTTCCCTGGTGGCACAGTGGTTAAGAATCCGCCTGCCAATGCAGGGGACACGGGTTCGATCCCTGGTCTGGGAAGATCCCACATGCCGTGGAGCAACTAATCCTGTGCAACACAACTACTGAGCCCGTGCTCTAGAACCCGCGAGTCACAACTACTGAGCCTGTGTGCCACAGCTACTGAAGCCCATGTGCCTAGAGCCCGTGCTCTGCAACGAGAAGCCACCGCAATGAGACGCCCATACACCACAACCAAGAGTAGCCCCCACTTGCTGTAACTAGAGAAAACCTGAGCGCAGCAACCAAGACCCAACGCAGCCAAAAAAAAACCTCAAACAGTGACAGTTACTTCCTTTCCAGTTTGGGTTCCTTTTATTTCTTTTTCTTCTCTGATTGCTGTGGCTAAGACTTCCAAAACTATGTTGAATAAAAGTGGCAAGAAGGACATCCTTGTCTTGTTCCTGATCTCAGACGGAATGCTTTCAGCTTTTCACCGTTGAGTATGATGTTAGCTGTGGGTTTGTCATACTTGGCCTTTATTATGTTGAGCTATGTTCGTTCACTCTATGTCCACTTTCTGGAGAGTTTTTACCACAAATGGATACTGAATTTTATCAAAATCTTTTTTGGCATCTACTGAGATGATCATATGGTTTTTATTCTTCAATTTGTTAATGTGGTGTATCACACTGACTGATTTGTGGATACTGAAAAATCCTTGCATCCCTGAGACAAATCCCTTTTGATCATGGTGTATGATCCTTTAATGTATTGTTGGATTCAACTGGCTAGTATTTTGTTGAGGATTTTTGTATCTGTGTTCACCAGTGATATTGGTCTGTAATTTTCTTTTTTTGTGATATCTTTGTCTGGTTTTGGTTTCAGGGTGATGGTACCCTCACAGGACGACTTTGGAAGTGTTCTTTCCTCTGCAATTTTTGGAATAGTTTGAGAAGGATAGGTATTAACTCTTCTCTAAATGTTTCATAGAATTCACCTATAAAGCCATCTGGTTCTGGACTTCTGTTTTCTGGGAGTTTTTAAATTACTTATTCAATTTCATTACTTGGTCTGTTCAAATCTTCTGTTTCTTCCTGGTTCAGTCTTGGGAGCTTCTCTCCATTTCTCATTGAATTTTAACTTTTCCACCTTTGGAAGGGATAGGAAGAGACAATAGGTTTGGCTACTCTGCTGGTCCAGATTGCCAGCAGCAATACCATCTAACAAATGCTTCCCCTTCAGCCCACTCCCATTTACACAGGGTATCATTCCATAGGTACAGAACTAGTGGTCTATCTCAACCACTAGGTAATACAGCTGTATTCACTGTCAACCCCAAGTTTGCCAGATGGGGTGAACGCACAATCTATCACATTAGGCCTTTAGGAATCCTGACGTAAAAGTTTAAAAGTACAGTTAAGGTTTCTTGCTTAGGAATCACCCCTGCTTCTGGCCCCTGCAACTGCAGCCCTGGTCCTGGAACCACTGAATCAGGTAGGAATAAAAGGAAGTTGAGGTGTTGTGGGGGAAATTGTATGGTCATACCAGCATCTTCTCCCACCTCCTCTTCCCCAGATTCTTCTGAAAAGTGAAGGAATCTATCTGTTGAAGACCCTCCCTTGGTCACACCCACATGGGGTGTCCTTACCCCATGTTAAGTGCGAGCACACGCTTGTGAAGACGTGTAAGCCAGCCCTTCATGCCTTTACCTCCCCCAGTTTTAGACAACAAATGTTTCAGTTGCCTGTTCTAAGTCTCTATCAAAGTACTACTCCTAGGATATCTCTCCTAGGATACCTCTTTGCTCATTGTTGGACATTATGGATTACTACTGTGGACTGAATTGTGTTCCCCCAAAATTTACATTTTGAAGACTGAACCCTTAATGTGGTTGTATTTGGAGATAGATCCTTCAAGGAGGTAATTAAATTTAAATGAGGTCATAAGAGAGCCCTAATCCAACAGGACTGGTGTCCTTATAAAAAGACACCAGTGGTGTGCATGCACAGAGAAAATGCCATGTGTGGACACAGTGAGAAGGTGGTCATCTATAAGCTGGGAAGAGAGGTCTCACCAGAAACCAACCTTACTGGCAGCTTGATCTTGGACTCCCAGTCTCCAGAAGTATGAGGAGGTAAATTTCTGCTGTTTAAGTCACCCAGTCTGTGGTATTTTGTTATGGCAGGAAAATTTGGAAATTGCAAAGCACTACAGAATTTAAAGAATCTTTCATTCAATTAAAAAAAGTTTTTAATATCTACAAAAAAAAGTAGCATCCAAACCTATTACATTATTTTCAAAAGCATGTAACATTTCTCTTCTCTTCTTTGTAACCCTTGTGCTATAAGAAAAAAAAATATTTTAGTGAAAAACACTTTGGTGATTTAAGCTTCTGGCAAGTACTACTGGAAACTGAGAACAGAGGAGGAATTAATTATTACTCAGTTAATGAGATAGCTTTAATGAATGGCCAAGAGAACACATATAGCACATCTAAATAATATACTAATAAACTCTTCTCTAAGTGACATTAGAGTGTAGTTTAATCTGCTACCTTCACAATGGTCATTCTCAAACCTTATGCTGAAGATGACAGTTCCACTGTTGCCATCAAACCATCCTGCTTTTTGATTGTGGGCTAGAAATGGAACAATTGTGAGAAATACAGAGTAGTATTACCACATGGACAGGATCCACTATCAAGAGGAACCACTGCACATCTGTGCACGTGCACAGACATGTGCATACTGAAATGGGTCTTTTAGCTACCACCGCCATTCAGTTTTATGCCTCAGAATGCTTTGGGGTAAGGAGAATGGGAAGTGGTTTGTTTTACAGTACCTATAACCAATTCTCTTGAACTAAAATAAAGCAAGTCTTGTCATTTGAATGGGAAAAAGTATAATTCTGTATCTGTTGGAGGAAAAAAAAACCTGTTGTCAAACTTGTAAGGGCAAAAGGAGCTTTACAAAGTTGTTATGGGAACATATAAAATTCAAACCACATTTATAAAGGGAATCGCTAGGCCATCTTAGAAGGAAGAGCTTTGGGTGTGATGAGACTCCAAATTTTAGTCAATTAATGCAAGACACTTACAATACGGCAAGCCATTTCCCCAATACATATTAAAAAAAATAGTGTGGGCTCCTAACAATACCTTTAATGAATTGGTAAAATCTTGCATGTGTTTCTAAAACATTAAATAAAATAACATGAACCTGTAATGACTGACAGTGGCAGTTCTCAATTTTACGATTCCTATATGCATATTCAAATTTCTAGGCACCAAAAGCAACTGAAAACATGTTTAGATAGAAATTTGTTCACAGGAACTCTGTAGGAGGAAAGGCAAGAAGGTTAGTGCTACCTGTCATTTTATGTGTTCTTTATACAAATCATTATTTGTCTCTCTGCTGCTTAGTTCCTGTTGTTAAATGCTCTAATATTACCACTACTGCTAATAAAAATGATATATGAACATTTCTTCCCTGGCTTCAAGCTACAAAACCATGAAGATCAAAATTAAAAACAAACAAAAAAACCCAAAACATATCCCTACTATGAAACTGTGTACTATTTCATACTGCCGGTAGGAGTATAAATTAGTACAAGCTCTACAGACATCAATATTGAAATCTCAGCCTACAAATACACTTGACCAGTTATGAAATAACACATTCCAAGTTATTCACTGCAGCATTGTTTTTAATAACTGCAAAAGAGTTAATTGGTTGGCATTGATTAAAAACGGTACAATTACACAATATTCTGCATCTATAAAATATTCTGCATCTATAAAAAAACAATAAGAAAGCTCATGCTATGAAAAGAGTTTCAGGAAATGTTGCCAGTTTGAGGGGAAAAAAGGTACTACCGAAGGAGTACACAGCATATTAGCTACCTTTTGTGTAAAGAAAGGGGAGGATAACACTATAGATTCATGTACACTGGAAAACTATAAAAGAAACTAATAAAAACACTTCCCTATAGAGGAGGGCATACCTAAGGAGGAAGGAAGTAGGAAAGATGTGGAAACAAATTTTTTCAGTGGATAGCTTGGTACATTTTATTGTTATATGAACCATGTGAATAGATTACCTAGCCTCCCTCACCCCCACAAAACAAAAAAACCCCCAAAACTAATACTAGTAACTACATTTGTCGGGGGGCAAGGGGGAATGACGGACAAGGGTGAAAGGGAGACTTCTTCAATATACACCTTTCAATACCCTTGTGTATATAGTCAAATGATCTTTGATAAGGATGCCAAGACCACTGAAAAAGGAAAGAACAGTCTCTTCAAAAAACAGTGTTGGGAAAACTGGATACCCACCTGCAAAAGAATGAGGGTGGGCTCTGATCTTATACCATACACAAAAATTAATTCAAAACGGATTAAAGACCTAAACCTAAAACTCCAAACTATAAAACTCTAAAAGAAAACACAGGGGAAAAACTTCATGATGTTTGATTTGGCAAAAAAAAAGCACAGGCAACCAAAACAAAAATAGATAAATGGGACTACATCAAACTTAAAAACTTTGTGCATCAAAGGACACAATCAACAGAATGCAAAAGCAGCCTATGGAAACTGGAGAAAAATATTTACAGATCATATACCTGATTAGGTGTTACTATCAAGAATATAAAAATAACTCCTACACCTAATAAATAGAAAAAAAATAAACAATCCGTTTAACAAATGGGCAGAGAATCTGCATAGACATTTTTCCAAAGACATACAAATAGCCAAAAAAGCATATGAAAAGATGCTCAACATCACTTATCAACAGAAAATGCAAATCAAAACCACAATGAGACATCACCTGACAACTATCAGAATGGCTCATCAAAAAGACAAGAGACAAGTATTGGTGAGGATGTGGAGAAAGGGAACCCTCCTGCACTGTTGGTGGAAATGTAAACTGGTGCAGCCACTATGGAAAACAGTATGGAGGTTCCTCAAAAAAATGAAAAATAAAACTACCGTATGATCCAGAAATCCCACTGATGGCATATATTTGAAAGAAATGAAATCACTATCTTGAAGAGATATCTGTATTATCATGTTCACTGCAGCATTATTCATAATAGCCAACATGGAAACAACCTAAGTTTCCATTAACAAATGAATGAAAAAAGATATGATACACACATACACACACACACACTCAATAGAAAAAGAAGAAAATTGGGCCATTTGTAACAACATGGATGGACCTTGAGGGCCTTATGCTAAGTGAAGTAAGTCAGATAAAGACAAATATGATATCACTTATATGTGAAATCTAAAACAGCCAAAGTCATAGAAACAGAGTAGACTGTGGCGGTTACCAAGGCTTGGAGGGGTTAGGTCAAAGGGGATAATCTGCCAGTAAAAAGATGAATAAGTTCTGGGGATCTAACATACAGCATGGTGACTACTATCAACAATAATGCATTACACAGTTGAAAGTTTCTAGGAGAATAAATCTTAAATGTTCTCACCACAAAAAAGAAATAGTAATTATGTTTTGTTATTGAATTGTGTGAGTTCATTATATTTTAGATATCAATCCCTTATCAGATATATGATTTGCAAATATTTTCTCCCACTTTGTAGGCTGCTTTTTCATTTTATTTATTGTTTTTTTTTTTGCTGTGCAGAAGCTTTTTCTTAGCTTGATAAAGTCCTACTTATTAATTTTTGCTTTTGTTGCTTGTGCTTTTGGTGTCATATCTGAAAAATCATTACCAAGACCAATGTCAAGGAGCTGTTTTCAATTAGGAGTTTTATGGTTTCTGGTCTTATGTCTAAGTCTTTAATCTATTTGAGTTAATTTTAGTTAAGTGTTGTAAGATAGGGGTCCAATTTCATTCTTCTGTATGTGGTTATCCAGTTTTTCCAACACCACTTACTGAAAAGATTGTACTTCCCCCACTGAATATTCTCAACTTCCTTGCCAAATACTGGTTGGTTGTCCACAAGGGGGTTATTACCAGGCTCCCAATTCTGTTCCATTGGTCTATGTGTCTATTTTAATGCCAGTACCCACCCTGTTTTGATTATTGTATCTTTGTAATATAGTTTTAAATCAGGAAGGGTGATGCCTTCAGCTTTGTTCTTCTCTCTCAGGACTGCTTTGGCTATTTGGGTTCTTTTGTGGTTCCACTAAAATTTCAGGATCTTTTTTCTATTTCTGTGAAAACTACCATTGAAATTTTGATAGGGATTGCATTGGATCCATAGATGGCTTTGGGTAATACGGACATTTTAACAATATTAATTCTTCCAATCCATCAATGCAGGATATCTTTCCATTTATTTGCATCTTTTTCAATTTCTTTCATCTAAGTCTTGTAGTTTTCAGTGTACAGATCTTTCTCCTCCTTGGTTAAATTTATTCCTAAGTATTTTATTGTTTTTGATGCTATTGTGTATGGGGCTGTTTTATTTCTTTTTCATAAATTTCATTGTTACTATATATAAATTCAACTGATTTATGTGCTGATTTTGCATCATGCAACTTTAATAAATTTGTTGATTAGCTTCAACAGGTTTTTGTTTTTTTTTTTGGTGGAGATCATATCATATAAGATCCTATCTGCAAACAAACAATTTTACTTCTTCCTTTCTGACTGGGTACCTTTTATTTCTTTCTCTTGCCGGATTGCTCTGTCTAGGACTTCCACTACTATGTTGAATAGGAGTGGTAATGGTGGACACCCCTGTCTAATATCTGATTTTAAAGGAAAAGCTTTCTCAACTTTTTGCTTTCTGAGTATGACATTAGCTGTGGGCTTGCCATATATGGCCTTTATTTTGTTACGGTATGTTCCTTCTATACCCAATTTGCTGAGAGTTTTTCTCATGAAAGGATGCTGTAATTTGTCAAATGGTTTTTCTGCATCTACTAAGATGATTGTATGATTTTTATCTTTCATTCTATTAAGTGGTGTACCTCATTAATTGATTTGCATATGTTGAATCCTATGCATAAACTCCACTTGATCATGGTGTATGACCCATTTAATGTGCTGTTAACGTCAGTTTGCTAATATTTGTTTGAAAATTTCTGCATCTATATTCATCAAGGATACTGGCCTATAGTTATCTTTTCTTGTAATGTCCTTATCTGGCTTTGGTATCAGGGTAATGCTGGCCTTGTAAAATGAGTTTGAGAGTTTTGCTTCCTCTTTGATGTTTTGTAAGAGTTTGAGAAGGATTAGTGTTAATTCTTCTTTAAACATTTGATGGAATTCACCAGTGAAGCCAACTTGGTCCTGGACTTTGCTTTGCTGGGAAGTTTTTGATTTCTGATTCAATCTCCTTATTTGTTATTAGTCTGTTCAGATTTTCTGTTTCATGATTCAGTCTTCATAGATTGTATGTTTCTAGGAATTTATCCATTTCTTCGAGGTTATATTGGCATATAAACATCCATCATAGGCTCTTACAATCCTCTGCATTTCTGTGGTATAAGGTATAATGTCTCCTCTTTCATTACTAATTTTAATTCACTTGAACCTTCTTTTTTCCCTAGTCTAGCTAAAGGTTTGTCCATTTGGTTTATCTTTTCAAAAAACCAGCCCTTAATTTCATTTACCTTTTTCTATTGTTTTTCTGGTCTCTATTTCATTTATTTCTACTCTGATCTTTGTTATTTCCTTCCTTCCGCTACCGTTGGGCTTAGTTTGTTCTTCTTTTTCTAGTTCCCTGAGATACAAAATTAGGTTGTTTGAGATCTTTTTTCTTAACATAGGCATTTATCACTGTTAACTTCCCTCTTAGAATTGGTTTTGCAGCATCTCGTAGATTTTGGTATGGTGTGCTTTCATTTTTGTTTGTTTCAAGATATTTTTAAATTTCCTTTTTGATTTCTTTTCAGTTGTTTTCTTTTCTTTCTTTCTTTTTTTTTTTAAATTTCTTTTTTTGACCCATTGGTTGTTCAGGACTGTGTTGTCTGATTTCCACACATTTGTCTATTTTTGAATTTCCTCCTGTTACTGATTTCTAGTGTTATACCACTGTGGTCAAAAAATATACTTGGTATGATTTTAATTTTCTTAAATTTGTTAAGACTTGTTGTGTGACCTACCATATGGTCTATCCTGGAGAATGTTCTGTGTGTGCTTGAGAATAATGTGTATTCTGCTATTTTCAGATAGAATGTTCTGAATATGTCTGTTAGGTCCACTGGGTCTAAAGTATGGCTCAAGTCCAATGTTTCCTTGTTGATATTCTGTCCGGATGATTATCCATTGTTGATTGAAGGTGGGGTATTGATGTTCCTGAAGATTATTTTATTATTGTCTATTTCTCCTTCCAGATCTTTTAGTATTTCTTAATACATTTAGGTGCTCCAATGTTGCGTGCGTATATATCTATGATTGTTATATCTTCTTGATGAATTGAACCATTTATCATTATATAATGACCTTCTCTGTCTCTAGTTACCATTTTTGGCTTAACATCTATTTTGTCTGACATCAGTATAGGTACCCCTGTACTCTTTTGGTTTCCACTTGCATGGAATATCTTTTCCATCTCTTCACTTTGAGCCCACGTGTGACCTCAAAACTGAAGTGAGATGCTGGTAGGCACCATATATTATTTTATTGTTTGTTTGTTTGTTTAAATCCATCCAACCAGTCTATGCCTTTTGATTCTCCAATCAAATCCATTTACATTTAGCGTGATTATTGATAGGTAAGATATTACTAACTCCATCTTACAGTTTTCTGGCTATTTTTGCAGTTCCTTTGTTCCTTTCTTCCTCTCTCACTGTCTTCCTTAGTAAACATGATTTTCTATAGTGGTGTGCTTTGAGTCCCTTCTTTTACCTTTTATGTATCTACTTTAGGTTTCTGCTTTGTGGTTACTATGAGGCTTACATAAAATATCTTATAGATAGGGCTTCACTGGTGGCGCAGTGGTTGAGAGTCTGCCTGCTGATGCAGGGGACGCAGGTTCATGCCCCGGTCTGGGAAGATCCCACGTGCCGCAGAGCAGCTGGGCCCGTGAGCCATGGCTGCTGCTGAGCCTGTGCATCCAGAGCCTGTGCTCCACAATGGGAGAGGTCACAACAGTGAGAGGCCCTTGTACCGCAAAAAAAAAAAAAAAAAAAAAAAAAAAAAAAAAAAAAAATCTTATAGATATAACACTGTATTTCATGCTGATAACAACTTAACTTTAATCATATACAAAAACTCTACCCTTTTACTCCCCCCTACCTTTTATGGGTTTTGATGTATAATGTACCTCTTTTTACATTGTAAATTCATGAACAAATTACTGTAGCTATAGTTTTTTTTAATACTTTTATCCTTCAACCTTATGCCACTATTTTAGAGTATTAGAGTATTCTTAATTTGATTATACGCTTACCTTTACCAGTGTGTTGTATATTTTCATACGTTTTCATGTTACTAATAGGTGCCCTTTTATTTCAGCTTGAAGAACTCCTTTCAGCATTTCTTTTATGGCAGAACTAGTGGTGATGAACTCCCTCAGCCTTTGTGTCTGGGAAGTCTTTATCTCTCCTTCATTTCTGAATCACAGACTAAGAAAGGGCACTCCTGGCACTAAGCTGTGCTGCCATGTGGGAGGGGTGACACAGGTGAGGTCAAACTGCTCCTCTCACCCTCTCCAGCGTGTCCAAACTTGTGCTGGTATTGTTGTAATGTATGTAATGCTGATGTAATGCTATATCTGATGTAATGCTATATCATCTCCTCTGGCAATCTGGACTTCCAAGAAGGCTCTCTCATTTGTGGGGGATAGTCTGGCTCAGTGTTCTCCGGGGGCTCCCAGACTGCAGTCAAGAGGGGCTGGAACCAGTTCACAGATCACCTCAGGATCCACAGCAAGTACCAAGGTCTGCCTGCCTATTGCCTAATGCACAGTGGGCAAGGCTACTTCTGGGTCCCTTAGGGTATGATGCTGGATCCCACAGCTCCCACAAAGGTACCTTCATTTGTGGATGGATACAGGATATTTGTTGTGCAGGGAGGGAAGGCAAGAATAAGAGATGTCTTATGCCCATGACCAGAAAATGTTTATAACCATGTGAAAACATCAGTGATTGAAATTTTAAGAACAAAAAAAGTAACAAAATATCCCCAAACTAAGCCTAAATAGTTTTTGTCCCCAGTGAGAAAGAAAAGTGTTACTATAAACAGTCAATGCATTTTATTGTCTTGACTTCAGTGAACAATCACCTGCTATCCTCTCCTACTTGGCCCACTGCTCTACCTTGCTGGCCTTTACACCAAAGTTCTTTAGAGCAGACCTTAATACTGAAGCCTCTACATACTGATGCACACACATCTTTATCTGTTGAAACACAGGCTCACTTTCCCCTCAAATTGTTCTTTGGAAGTTCTTTTCTTAAGATTAGTATTTCTCAACCCCTGTGCAGTGTTTCACCCAAAGAACACGCTCTCCTAGCTTGGATTCTATAACACTTTTTTCTACCTTTCTAACTACTCAGTCTGTCCCTATCAGCTCCCTAAAGCTAGGTATTGCCCACAGTCCTGCCTGACCCGAGTCCCCTTTTCATTTTCTGATTGTTCTCCTTTAACCATTTCATCCACATTTGTGTGTCCCCAGTTACTGTCAACAGTTGACAATTCCAGAGTCAACCTCTTTCCCAAACCCCAGTAACTGAATTTCCAGCTGTTAGTCTCCATATGCTCTGTCTAACCGTCATAGCTATTTTAAACAAATAGATCCACCCCAACACCATTTACCGGCAACACATACAAGCAGTCCTCTAAAACTCACATTATTCATTGCCATAGGTCACTTACTTTGGCTTCTATTGTGCTCTGTGGTCTGACTTTTTAATCATCATACATCTTTCCATTGATGGCTTTGCTTCACTTCTTGGCTTGATGCTCAGCAAAGATTCTCTGGCTGAGTGTGCTGATTATCTCCTCAAAACAAATTAATGTCTTCTGCTGGCCAAGCTGTCTTTGGCTACTGCTAATAATCTTGCTGAGTCTGAGAACCTCTAAAGTGATACTGCACTTCACTGCTGGTTGACCCTTGAGCAATCAAGACTAAGACCTACCTACAGCTTCCTCCAGACACCTGCCTCCTGACTTCCCATGTTTCTTTTGGGTATTAATGGCTCTGTTATCCACACTGACTCCAAGGCTAAATAAAGTCTCAGTCACAATTGATTCCCCACTCCCTCTATCTCTCTTTTTTTTTTTTTTTGATGATAGCCATTCTAATAGGTATGAGGTGATGTTTCATTGTGGTTTCGATTCGCATTTCACTGATGACTGCATCGGCAGGCGGACGCGCGACCACTGCGCCACCAGGGAAGCCCTATCTCTTTTTATTGTGGTAAAAACATAAGATAATTTACCACCTTAACCATTTTTAAGTATACATATAGTTCAGTAGTGTTAAATATGCTCAAATTGGAAAATCTAAAACTCTATACCTGTTAAACAACTCCCCTTTTCCTCCTCCTCCATCCCTTCCTCTCTATAAACCCTAAAATAAATCATTTCACAAATCCTGGGAACCTTTCTCTATAGTGCCACAAGAAATCATAAGATCTAGTGGTATAAGGGATCTGAAAGGTCACCTGACCACAACTTTCATATGTAAGAGTAACCTCTAAAATGTTTACATTCAATGGATATTTAGCTACAGTTTGCACACATCAGCAGAGAGCAAAGCAGTCACCCTTGAGCATTTACTGTAAGCTTCTTTATGTTTCTCCTTATTTTGTAACATTGATACTACTTATGCCCACCACAGAACAAGATTAAGTTCTTTCTCTCATGAAATTCCTTTGAACTTTTACAGAGAGCATTATATTCTCCCGAATTTTCCTTCTATGGTTTATAAATTCCTAAGTCTTCTGACAACTACTTCTACAACATGGTTTGGGGTCTTCATCATCATCCTGGCTGTGAATTCAGTGCTTCAGTTCATCAGTCTCTCTGAAAACAATAACTGAAAATGAATTCGGGACTTCCCTGGTGGTCCAGTGGTTAAGAATCCGCCTTCCAATGCAGGGGATGCGGGTTCAATCCCTGGTCGGGGAACCAAGATCCCACATGCCGCGGGGCAACTAAGCCCATGCGCTGGAACTACTGAGCCAGCGGGCTCTAGAGCCCACAAGCCACAACTAGAGAGAAGGCCGCGTGCCGCAACAAAGAATGAATGCAGCCAAATAAATAAATAAATAAATAATAATAAAAAAAGAAAGAAAATGAACTCAATTTCATAGATATGGTCTGACCTAGGCAGAACAGAATGAGATAATCACCTTATACCTTTCTAGACACAATTACATTACTGATTGCTATTGAATCCACTATCAACAAAAACCCTAACAACTTTGGATTGGTTTGGCCAATACAAGCCTAATACTTGTCACAAAGCTGAGATAAGAAATTCTTCCTTTTTGCCAAATGAATTCTTATTCAGATTACTGTATCTCAGTAAGGTACAGTAAAAATTAGCAGCTACTGCACATTGGCAATAAATATACACACTCTGAAATGTACCTACAAAGCATTACCTAAAATGTAATGCTACAGGACAGAACATCTCAGAGTCTAGTCTGTTTCCTGTACTCTCAGCCAGGGTTAGTTCCCAGATCCACAACCTCCCCTCTATCTTCACTACCCTGGTTCTCACTGTTACCAACCTAAACTACTCTTTCCAGTCCTCTCACCCACATGTTGACAGATTATTCTGTTTATAGCACAGAGCTTGCATTGTGGTATTAGTGATTTGCCTCTACTAGTTTACTCGGGCACTGAGTAAAGCCAACCAGTAATTATACTGGCATTTGATAATCAGTTCCTTCTCTCTCAACAAACCCCATAACTGCAACAGAGCGTGAATCCCAGTCGTATGGACTATGCCGTGGATATGCAACATACATTGAACACATATTTGTACGTATATAATGTACATAGGCGTTCTTCCTTATATATAAGGAATCTCTTCACTCTGTAGAGCAGTTGAACTTTGCTGTTTGCTTCCCTCCTACAAATAAAATAAGCATATCAAGAAATGAGAGATAGTCTCTAAGATCTGTCACACCAGGTCTAAAGGGTTCAGGTCCCTCATCCCAAATGAAGTCAACAATACAAATCCAAAGTTCTGCTTGTTCTGTTTTGTACCCTGTGATAAGGTACAAAGTAGTCTTTATATTTGATTTCTACACAACAAGCACCTTTTTGATCAAAATTAATGCTGCAAGGGGCTCCTATAATTCCTCTATACTCCATCCAGTGCAGAATCTATCTGAGAAGTGAGGTTAAGTGCATGGATACAACAGTATTTTAGACTCACAAACAGCTTACCCCTGAGAGACAAAGTGTTTGGGGGAAAATAAAGATATCTCTAGTCTTCATTTTCTTAATTAATAAAATGACAGTGTTAGACTAGATAACTGCTAAGGTTCCCAACTAGTGCTAATACTCCATGAGTCTTTCATTCTGAATACTACTAGTCTCTAAGGGAAAAAAAAATTCATATATATATCTCCAGCAGTTCCATTAACACAGACAGTTTGGTGAAACCTGAAAAGAGCTAACTCACTTCAGCTAGAAAAACTGTCAACAAAGCAGAACAGAGAAATTGCATGTAGTTTGCTAGGACATCAATGAAGACCATAATAAGTTTAAGAATAGAAAAATGATTAATTCTTTTAAGAAGTGTCATTTAAGTCAGCTTAAATTCAATCAAGAAGTGGTGTACATCAAATGCTTTCACAGTTCTGTAAAGGAAGAAATCTTCTGTATCAGTAAATTAACATTGCGACAGACCCTCAAATAAGTGGCATCTATTTTTTAGTATGCATATCACAAAGTCAAGGCTGGTGATACCATTATTAGAACCACTCTCTCAAGTTCCCTTCAAAAGGGCAGATTTCAAAATCATGAGCTTATTTTGACAGATGTTTACCCCAAGCAGTGATTCCTAGCCTAAATTACAGAAGGATGGGCAAACGATTGAAGTAAACTGACTGCAGAAGAAAATGTTATGGGACCAGCTCTCAGAGAGAATAAGGCATAATCTAGATATACCAAATTTGGGTGTGACTTGACTACTACTGGCCTATAAACTCCTTTGAAGCAGGAGTTAAATCGTATTGAGGCTGTCATCACCCACAGCGGTTTGGCACATAAAGAGGGTAGCTCTGGGGCTTCCCTGGTGGCGCAGTGGCTGCGCGTCCGCCTGCCGATGCAGGGGAGCCGGGTTCGTGCCCCGGTCCGGGAGGATCCCACATGCCGCGGAGCGGCTGGGCCCGTGAGCCGTGGCCGCTGAAGCAGAGGGAGGCCCGCATACCACAAAAAAAAAAAAAAAAAAAAAAAAAAAAAAAAAAAAGAGGGTAGCTCTGAAAGGACTGACCACTGGGTCTAAGCTGAGCAGCCAAGAGATGACTGGGAGAACTGGGACCAGAGAACACATAGTTATGAAGAAATACAAGAGCACGAGAAGGCAGGAATATGGTCAGCGCAAAGGTTGAAACCTTGGGAGTTCCAAATACCAACAAGGTTCAACATGCCCTAGAGTTGTACTCTAAGGTGGCAAATGGGTTTATGGAAGGAAGACAGTAGTCTCAAGGAGGTAGGAAGAGGGGGGCTCAAGGTAGACAACAGTATAGATTTTGAAGTTGCTGATGGCAAGAGAAACAAAGTACAAAGGGAAAAGACAATACAAGTGTCAGACGAAGTATGACTGGAGGCCTGGAGTCCTAGAGAGAATGGGCTGCAGAGAGAATGCTGCAGACTGACAGAAAGTGCAGAACCGAGGACAGTACAGTGACAGAACAACAGTCTGGAAGTCTACCCTCCTACCCACCTGGTGAGTTGCGGGGGAGTGCCCCTTAAAGAAGTTTGCCCCTAACATGCAGGTATGGGACAAAGCAAAGTTTCATTTAAGACAAAGGGAGAAGGTACACACAAGAAAACAGCTGGGCATATAAAAATGTTTGATCAGTGTCCAAACATAGTGGGAAGGCTAAAGTAGGGCACTATGGGGTGCCTGGACAGGCCTAGGATATATAAACAGATAAAAGGGTTAAGAGCAAGAAGAGAACAGGAAATAAACTGAAAGCATGTCAGTGACCTGAGGACTTCTTCACAGGTAGCCCTGTTACTGAGGAATGTCAGGTCCCTCAGAGTTTCAGCTAGAGCACTGGTTTGAATATGATACTAAAAATTTCCCCAAAGGTCAGTTAGAACCAATATTAAGCAGCTTCTCAAATTTTTAATGTGGGGAGTGGTGAGATGTAGGAATGACTAAGAATTGGGAACTTACTATTTCCCTTAAATTTGTTAGAAATTCTCACAGTTCAACCACTGGTAACTTTTGTTTATCAACAAGAAAGGTTGAATAAAATTCATATTTCAAGTTAAAATCGAACTTCCAAAAGAATCTTTTGCTGGGACTATAAAAATGCACCTGAAGTCATAAGTTCAGTTTTTATCTCCTCTATATTTTCAGTTCAGCAAAAATGCTCAAAACAAAGGTCTTAATGATTTGGGAAATGAGTAAAACATGAACACCAATCAAAACACAAGTCCATAAACCAGCATTCTCCAAACAAGTCCATACTCTTGGCGTAGGTGTGAAATTTTGCGTTTTCAGGTACAGAGCAAAAATAATTTCACACAGTTTTTCTGCTAAGAAAACAATCACTCAAGAGCATAAGAAAGATTGATTACAGTCCAGAACACCAGGTCTCAACATGCAGGTCATTTTGCCTGACTGGTCTGGTGGCCCTCGGTGGTCCATGGTTTGAGGCTGCTCACGACCCTGGAAAAGCAGAGTGGGCCGGGGGGGAAGGGCTGTGACTGAAGCAATGGAAGGGGGTCACCAGCATGGGCAGTGCAGACTCTCCCCCAGTGCTGAAACCTCTGACCCTCCCCACTAGGTTTCCCATATTTTTACTTTTTCTAAAGATGCTGATATATGAAAAATGAACACGAGTTCATAGAAGAGATTCCCATGGACCATTTTAATTCTTTCATTACACCTGTACAATTTAATTCAATTATAATGAATAAGACACAGCTCATTTCCAATCTGCAAGAGAAAGGAGTGAAGCAGATCTTCTGCCCAGAAGCTCTGATGAGTTTTCAGAGGATAAGGAGTGCTCCAGTCTCTTAAGCGCAGTCACACCTTGGGTCAGGATGTACCCTGAGGTTATGCAACTTTCTTCCCTTTCCCCTCTCTCTCCCTCAGCCCCTCTTTCTCCTCCCTGCTTCTTTCCATGTACGTATGTACTTATGTATTTAATAACTCTTCTATTGCTCCTTATTTCTTCCTTTCCTTCTTTCTTGCCTGTATGTCACACAGCCCACTTATAAGCCCACTGCCTAGGAGGGGGGAAAAAGTTAAGATATTAACTTCTTCTATGGACGGGGGAAAAAAGTTAAGATATTAACTTCTTCTATTGTCACTGTTCCGGGAATACCTTCAGTCTCCTAGATTTATTTATATGCTCAAATTTGAACTTGAAAGTAATTTAGGAGTTTGGGTAGGCCTTCTGGACACATAAAATGTTTGAATTGTAAAAATAAAGGAGGGAGGGACTGAAAAACAATGATTTATTATGGCAGAAAAAGAGAACTCTAGGTATCTTCCTGTGTTGACTCCCTACCTCCCCACCTCCTGTTTGCTTAAGATATAAACAACAATCAGATATTTTCACTATGAAGAACAACTATTTTACTTTAGTATTATTATACTGGATTATTTATTTTAGAAAGTTTGTTGCAACTAGTTATCAATACCCCAAAGTTATGGAAATGGCTTGATTATATGAAGTTGGTCACTGCAATTTTATTTCTTTAAAATTATAAGGATGAAATATGTATATGAAATATTACTGAATTGCCTCAAAATAATATTGGAGAGGGCGCTTTCAAGATGGCAGAGGAGTAAGACGTGGATATCACCTTGCTCCCCACAAATACATCAACACTACATCTACATGTGGAACAACTCCTACAGAACACCTACTGAATGCTGGCAGAAGCCCCCAGACTTGCCAAAAGGGTCCTGGTACTCTGGCCCGGTGTCAGGCCTGAGCCTCTGAGGTGGGAGAGCCGAGTTCAGGACACTGGTCCGCCAGAGACCCCCCGGCCCCACATAATATCAAACGACGAGAGCTCTCCCAGAGATTTCCATCTCAACGCTAAGACCCAGCTCCACTCAACGACCACCAAGTTACAGTGCTGGACACCCTATGCCAAACAACTAGCAAGACAAGAACACACCCATTAGCTGAGAGGCTGCCTAAAATCATGACAAGGTCATAAACACCCCAAAACACACCACTGGACACGGTCCTGCCCACCAGAAAGACAAGATCCAACCTCATCCACCAGAACACAGGCACCAGTCCCCTCCACCAGGAAGCCTACACAACCCACTGAAATAACCTTACCCACTGGGGGCAGACACCAAAAACAACAGGAACTACGACCTTGCAGCCAGCAAAAAGGAGACCCCAAACACAGTAAGTTAAGCAAAATGAGAAGACAGAGAAATACACAGCAGATGAAGGAGCAACGTAAAAACCCATCAGACCAAACCATGAAGAGGAAATATGCAGTCTACCTGGAAAAGAATTCAGAGTAATGATAGTAAACGTGATCCAAAATCTTGGAAATAGAATGGAGAAAATACAGGAAATGTTTAACAAAGACGTAGAAGAACTAAAGAGCAAACAAACAATGATGAACAACACAATAAATGAAATTAAAAATCCTCTAGAAGAAATCAATAGCAGAATAACTGAGGCAGAGGAAGGGATAAGTGACCTGGAAGATAAAATAGTGGAAATAACTACTGCAGAGATGAATAAAGAAAAAAGAATGAAAAGAATTGAGGACAATCTCAGAGACCTCTGGGACAACATTAAATGCACCAACATTTGAATTATAGGGGTCCCAGAAGAAGAAGAGGGAAAAAAAAAGGGACTGAGAAAGTATTTGAAGAGATTATAGTTGAAAACTTCCCTAATGTGGGAAAGGAAATCGTCAGTCAAGTCTAGGAAGCACAGAGAGTCCCATACAGGATAAATACAAGGAGAAACACGTTGAGACACATACTAATCAAACTCTCAAAAATTAAATACAGGGCTTCCCTGGTGAGGCGGTGGTTGAGAATCTGCCTGCTAATGCAGGGGACACGGGTTTGAGTCCTGCTCTGGGAGGATTCCACATGCCGTGGAGCAACTAGGCCCGTGAGCCACAACTACTGAGCCTGCTCACCTGGAGCCTGTGCTCCGCAACAAGAGAGGCCGCGATAGTGAGAGGCCTGCGCACCACGATGAAGAGTGGCCCCGGCTTGCCACAACTAGAGAAAGCCCTCGCACAGAAACGAAGACCCAACACAGCAAAAATAAACAAATTAATAAACTCCTACCCCCAACATCTTCTTTAAAAAAAAATATTAAATACAAAGAAAAAATATTAAAAGCAGCAAGGGAAAAGCAACAATTAACATACAAGGGAATCCACATAAGGTTAACGGCTGATCTTTCAGCAGAAATTCTGCAAGCCAGAAGGGAGTGGCAGGACATATTTAAAGTGATGAAAGGGAAAAACCTTCAACCAACATTACTCTATCCAGCAAGGATTTCATTCAGAATCGATGGAGAAATTAAAACCTTTACAGATAAGCAAAAGTTAAGAGACTCAGCACCACCAAACCAGCTCTACCAATGATGCTAAAGGAACTTCCCTAGGCAGGAAACACAAGAGAAGGAAAAGATCTACAATAACAAGCCCAAAACAATTAAGAAAATGGTAATAGTAAAATACATATTGATGACTACCTAAAATGTAAATGGATTAAATGCTCCAACCAAAAGACACAGACTGGCTGAATGGATACAAAAACAAGACCCGTATATATGCTGTCAACAAGAGACCCACTTCAGACCTAGGGACACATACAGACTGAAAGTGAGGGGATAGAAAAAGATATTCCATGCAAATGGAAA
>NC_041220.1:59280472-59287708 GCF_002837175.3 Physeter macrocephalus
AAGAAGTAACAACTGACACTACAGAAATACAAAGGATCATGAGAGATTACTACAAGCAACTATATGCCAATAAAATGGAAAACCTGGAAGAAATGGACACGTTCTTAAAAAGAACAACCTTCCGAGACTGAACTAGGAAGAAACAGAAAATATAAACAGACCAATCACAAGCACTGAAACTGAAACTGTGATTAAAAATCTTCCAACAAACAAAAGCCCAGGACCAGATGGCTTCACAGGCAAATTCTATCAAACATTTAGAGAAGAGCTAACACCCATCCTTCTCAAACTCTTCCAAAATATAGCAGAGGGAGGAACACTCCCAAACTCATTCTAGGGGCCACCATCCCCCTGATACGAAAACCAGACAAAGATGCCACAAAAAAAGAAAACTACAGGCCAATATCACTGATGAACATAGATGCAAAAATCCTCAACAAAATACTAGCAAGCCGAATCCAACAGCACATTAAAAGGATCATAGACCATCATCAAGTGGGGTTTATCCCAGGAACGCAAGGTTTCTTCAGTATATGCAAATCAATCAATGTGATACACCATACTAACAAATTGAAGGAGAAAAACCACATGATCATGTCAAAAGATGCAGAAAAAGCTTTCAACAAATACTCAACATAGTTTTGGAAGTTTTAGCCACAGTAATCAGAGAAGAAAAAGAAATAAAAGGAATCCAAATCCGAAAAGAAGAAGTAAAACTGTCACTGTTTGCTAATGACATGATAGTATACATAGAGAATCCTAAAGATGCTACCAGAAAACTGCTACAGCTAATCAACGAATTTGGTAAAGTAGCAGGATACAAAATGAAATCACAGAAATCTCTTGCATTCCTATACACTAATGATGAAAAATATGAAAGAGGAATGAAGGAAACATTTCCATTTACCACCCTAACAAAAAGAATAAAATACCTAGGAATAAACCTACTTAAGGAGACAAAAGACCTGTATGCAGAAAACTATAATACACTGATGAAAGAAATTAAAGATGATATAAACAGATGGAGAGATACACCATTACCCAAAGTAATCTACAGATTCAATGCAATCCCTATCGAACTACCAAAGACATTTTTCACAGAACTAGAACAAAAAATTTTACAATTTGTATGGAAACACAAAAGACCCTGAATAGCCAAAGCCATCTTGAGAAAGAAAAACAGAGCCGGAGGAATCAGGCACCCTGACTTCAGACTATACTACAAATCTACAGTAATCAAGACAATATGGTACTGGCACAAAAAACAGAAATATAGATCAATGGAACAGGATAGAAAGCCCAGAGATAAACCCACGCACATATGGTCACCTTATCTTTGATAAAGGAGGCAAGACTATACAATGGAGAAAAGATAGCTTCTTCAATAAGTGGTGCTGGGAAAACTGGAGAGCTACATGTAAAAGAATGAAATTAGAACACTCCCTAACACCATACACAAAAATAAATTCAAAATAGATTAAAGACCATGTTTTGCATTAATTCTACTTTATTCATTCCCTCTCTATCTCTTAAGATTCAGTAATATTTATCAAGTACCGTGAGACAACCAGCAGCCCGAAAAAGATATATTAAATGCAGATTACATATTATATGCATTCCCCAACTTACAGAAGGGTTATGTTCTAAAAGTTTATCTGTAAATAAGCATTTTGGAACTCATATCACATTTTCCCACTGAAACAATTTTATAAAAGGTAGTTAGGTCAGTCAGGCCACCCCGCAGAAATCTATAAAGTTCAAACTTACTGGACTTATTATATTTTACTGCAGCGCTGTGGGCTTTTTTTTTTTTTTTCCAACTAACCACCTTGTACGACTATTTCTTTGATAAATGCAATAGGGATTCTAGGAATACTTCTGTCAGAGGCTCTGTGTATACATACACACACACCCTTTACCTGGGCCTATGTGCCAAAATGTTCCTTAGTTATCAGAGTATGCAGAGTGGAGCAGAGTTTAGATGAGGGGCTCTTGCATTTGAAGGCTGCAGGAAGTTGGGGTTCTAGAGCTTACTAAGAGGCAGTAGTCTTGGGAGGTTCTATGGTAACTGTTCCTACTGGGTGTCACAGATATAGGGCAGAGATGGGGGATTATAACTTCCACCAGGTTTATCTTCTAGAAAATCATTTTTTAAAAAATTAGACACTTCCTAATAATCACTTTTAATATGTTTTTAAATGTTTATAAACTCAGAGCAAAATAAATTATAGGTTACTTTTGTGTACTTTAGCTACATCCTAAGCTATAACAATAATCTCTTCTCCCCGACTGGACAGACACAGGCCTCCCTCCACCCACCACAGGCAGAGGATGCCAGCAGGAAGTCCTGGAAACGAGTGTTTAATCTAAGGAGAAGGCTGCCTCTATTTGGGATCAACTTTTCTACCACACTCAAAGGCAACTAGATTCTTTGCTTTGAATATTTTTATGCCACAGAATGTTTTCTTGGATACAAGAAAAAGGTGTAAAAAGCCACAGAGATAAAATGACTTAATTTCATACGTAAACACTTTCTTATATGCCTATTAATTTGATAATTTGAAAGAAAAATACATAGGGATTCAATATTTACATAAAACTACCTATTCTATTATTTAGGCCTAATACCACATACAGTTTCTTCTTTTTTCTTTTAAATTCAGAACTCCATGAACATGCTTCAATTATGCAGTGCTACCATACCATTATAAGATTGTAAATGTATTTTTATAAAGTCCAGGTCCAGAAATACGACACAACTTTCCAGATTCACTATAGAATCATATCAGAAATCAAGAGTTCCAGATTCTTCCCTGTCTCAAACTCAGCCGAGGTTTATTCCACTTGCCTGCATAGGTGTTGGCCTTGTTCAGGAGGTCCGTGCATGCATGCATATCAGCGAAAGCCCGGATTCCTAAGCAGTTGACAGGGTGAAGCTGAGATTCCAAAAATTCACAGCAAGTCTTCTTTACATCCTGTAACTGTAACAGACCAGCTGCTGGGAGAAGTACCTATAACACACAAGTAAGCATGGTTAGGCAACTGGCTAGAAAAAGTTTCACTGTTCACTGTGTCTATAGAGGGCTTAGGGGTCCAGCCACAGCTCAAGATCTGCATCCAGACCCCAGCATCCCATAGAAGAGTAATGTAACAATTATTTACAAAAAGGGTGATGCCTCCTTCCATTCCCCATAATTTCTATGGAATCTTTCAAAGATCTCTTCTTGGTCACAAGAATATAAGAGATATCAGATCATATTAGATTAATGTTTCTTTTCATAAGCAGAAACAAAATGTTCCTTTGAATTTTAAAAACATAAATTATTAGGCTGTTAGGGGGTGCTATGGTTCAGTGAAAATGGTTTTCTTCCCTTAGTTCAAGTAGTCATGAGCTTCAGTGATTTGTGGCAAAGGGGTGAGCACAGAGTAATATATACCACAACAAAGCCTCATTCTGTTTTTCCACTGTCTCTGAGTAACACCACAAACTGTTTTCCTTAGGGGGATAGAACAATTTAAAACTCAACAGTCTAACTACAATCAAACAGTTTCTCTGAAATGTAATATATGTGCTAAAAAAAACCATAAAGAGTAACTGCCTAATAATAACTTTTTAATTTGTATTTTTATTTCAATAACTCCAAGAGATTTTGATTAATTAGGTTATTCTTTGGGATTTAACCAGTATCTTTACTAGAAATACTACATCCAACACTACAACTGCTTTTCAAATAGGTCAATGATGGAAAAATTCTTCCTTGTAAGTGAATTAGTATGATGCTATGTAAAGGACCATATTTGAAAATCAAATTGGAAAACTTCTTAAATAAAACTTCATAAAAAAGAAGTTTGCAAGTCCTTCTATAAAAACCAAAGGGGGGAAAAAAAAACTATCAGAATAGTCAATTTAAGAAAAGGTCATGTTGGCATATTAGCATAAAAAATAAGTAAGATCTAAGTTCCTTCAGGAACTGACTTTCATATATGCCAAGCTGCAGCCCAAAGAGAAAAGAGACAGTAGTTTTGAATATCCTTTACAATTTTCCTAAATGTATGTAGTAAGTCCTAAATGCTGAAGAGAAAGAGTACATTCGTATCTTTCTGTAACACAAACTACTCTATTTTCTTAAAGGAACCACAGCAGCTTTAACTCTCAGATCTAAAGGCTGTGGGCCCACATGTACACAATCAAATGGTTATGAAGCAAGGACTAAGAGGACAACTCTTTGTGTTTTAGTCCAGCTCCACCAACTAATATTAGTTTTCTCTGAAAACAAGGAAACAGTATCTGGTGATAATGTCTTCTCCTTCTAAATTTAAGAAAAATAAAGTGTAAATAATTCTGTTTATAGCCGAATCTTTTGTATAATATATATAGTGTGTTTCATTATGTTATGGGAATGAATCTCCATGGAAGGCTTTAGTTGCTGACAATTTGCAAGTTGGAGTTTTTCTACACTGGTATAATTGTGCTCTGAAGTAACGTAAAGTACATTCCAAGATGCTTAACTGTGCAGTCATTTAATTCAGCAAATACATATAGTTAAGTGGTCTTCAGTGTAAGATTCAATCTCTGTGAAATTTGCACAAATATCAATAGTAATGATCACCCACCTAATCAGCATTTTCCCAGAGACAACAAAGTATAATACAGTAGTACTCAAATTGCTTTGTAATACAGAAAGACAGGGATCCTTGAGGGGGTAAGCAGCCAAGCAGAAGCAGGTTCACTCACGCATTGTTGGTGGGTGTGTACACTGGTTCAACCTCCATGAAGAGCAATTTGTCTACTTAATCAAAATTACAAATGCACATATCCTCCAACCCAGCAATTTAACCTACAGATACACTAACATATGCACAAAAGCTCACACACACAAGACATTCGTTAGAGCATTATTGTGGATAATAGCAGAAGTTAGAAAAAAGCCTAAATGTCCACTGTAAGGAGATTGGTTAAACACTGATGATCATCCATTCGATGGAACACTGCAACCATTCAAAAGAATGAGGAAACTATATGAATGGGAAAATTTCTAAGATATATTCTTAAGGGAAAAAAATCAGCAATTGGTTCATACTATGCTGACATACACATACACACCCATATTTATATACATATCCATCTAAAAAAGCAGCTATAGCAGACTTCTAAAAATTTATTTTGCTTCCTTGACTTCAACTTCATCACTACCAAGTCTAGACCTACCCTATCAGGAGACTGAAATTCATAAAACTGTAGAATCCCAAATCTGGAAAGGATATGGCAAGTCATATAGGCCAGAGATATAAAAGTTATTTTAATTGTAGGCCACATGGCTAGAGATTCACATATAATTTTTTATTGGTGCCAATGATGGGTCAAGTGGTTCCATGCCTGGCAAACATATATTAAGTACACCTTAAATGTTAGTAACATGTGTAAAATGAATTTATTTATATTTTTCTTTTATCAGTAAATCCTTCAAAAATGCCTCAGTTTTATGATGTAATTTTACTAGGATTAAACTTCAATAGCTCATAATTATTAAATAATTATATACAGCTTCAAAAACAATTAATAATTGGCCCAGGCTTACTGATATCATGAAAACAGGAAAGCAGCTGGGACCACACCAAATGCCCAGATTACTCTATGTATCAGACAACCAGCTAAAAAACCAACCAAACAAAACATGCTCAAATTACAGATGAACCATATCCCACAATCAGAACCAAACAGCTGGCAGCCTACGAGCTAGATGCCTTGGGATCAAGTCAAATCAAACCTCCTGATTTGTCTGATGAAGAAACCAAATCCTAGAGAGGCCAAAAGATCTGACCAAGTTGCACAAAGCTAGTGATATAAAATTCACCAACTCTTTGGCCTATTGTTCTTTCCACTACCTTGAGCCCCATCTGTAGATGCAGAATGGAAGTGCTTGTCTAATTTCTAAATCTGCAATGTTGCTGTTTTCAGAAGAGTAATAAAGACGAAAATCACTTCAACCAAATTTACGCAGTTGCTTCCATTTACTGACTAATTACCGTGTCAGGCACTGTCTTAAGCACTTGACAGGCAACAACACCTCATTACCCCCATTAGACACAATGAATACAGAGACTGGGAGAAGCTGGTAACTTGCCCAAGGTCACACACCTGGATGGGATAGCTTGAATCTGCTAGGAGAGAGGTATTAAACAAAGTGGGTGTAATGCTTTTAGATGGCACAGACGAACATTCTCATGTTAATAGTTGGGAATACATCTTTAAAGTTACTGTCTATTTATTTCAATAAAATAAATTCTTAAGTAAATTTAAGCAAAAACTGAGTCATGAAGATAAAAACATTAAGTATTTAATAGTATGAGCACTACAGAATATAGCAAATCATGAAGGTGGCACACAAATTACTGATTTGGGAGATCAGATTTAGTATCCTAATCTTTCAATATCTGATATCATTCTGGCTTCTGTGGTTTTTACATATCGCTGAAAATGAAGATGTGCTTTTTAATCTGGGGCGATCATAATCCCATGGCTTATTTTCTACAAAGTGGATTAACTGTACAGTTAGTAACAAATGTGGGAAACATCTATATTGTGAAGAGGTGGTTTCTTAATGTGCTATTCAGGTCACAAAAATATCTTGGGCATTATAATTAAGAGATCTGAAGAATACATTTATATCTCTAAAACTAATTTTCCTAAGCTCTCTAAAGAAGCAGTTGAATAGCGGTGCTTCATATATGAAATGGAAGTATATATATATATATATATATATATATATATATTTTTTTTTTTTTTTTTTTTTTAAAAAGGATAGCTTTATTACTTTGCCAGGCAAAGGGGGACACAGTAGGCTACTGCCTCAAAAAACTATGTGTCCCAACCCAGGAGGATTTGATAAGGCGTTTTATAACAATACTTCCCAAGGGAGGGGTTGCTGACAAGATTACGGTGTGTGCAGGGTCTCAGGTCCTTGATCTCCTAATCTGTTTTTTTTTAATTTTTTTTTTTTTGCGTTAACAGGCCTCTCACTGTTGTGGCCTCTCCCGTTGCAGAGCACAGGCTCCGGATGTGCAGGCTCAGCGGCCATGGCTCACAGGCCCAGCCGCTCCGCGGCATGTGGGATCCTCCCAGACCGGGGCACGAACCCATGTCCCCTGCATCGGCAGGCGGACTCTCAACCACTGCACCACCAGGGAAGCCCCTTTTTTAAATTTTTTAATTTAATTTAATTTATTTTTTTATAC
>NC_041220.1:59287718-59290663 GCF_002837175.3 Physeter macrocephalus
TTTATACAGCAGGTTCTTATTAGTCATCAATTTTATACACAACAGTGTATACATCTCAATCCCAATTGCCCAATTCATCACACCACCACCAACACCCCCCCGCGGCTTTCCCCACTTGGTGTCCGTACGTTTGTTCTCTACATCTGTGTCTCAATTTCTGCCCTGCAAACTGGTTCATCTGTACCACTTTTGTAGGTTTCACATATATGCGTTAATATACGTTGTTTTTCTCTTTCTGACTTACTGCACTCTGTATGACAGTCTCTAGATCCATCCACGTCTCAACAAATGACCCAATTTCATTCCTTTTTATGGCTGAGTAATATTCCATTGTATATTTGTACCACATCTTCTTTAACCATTCGTCTGTCAATGGGCATTTAGGTTGCTTCCATAACCTGGCTATTGTAAACAGTGATGCAACGAATATTGGGCTGCATGTGTCTTTTAGAATTATGGTTTTCTCTGGGTATATGCCCAGTAGTGGGATTGCTGGATCATATGGTAATTCTATATTAAGTTTTTTAAGGAACCTGCATACTGTTCTCCATAGTGGCTGTTATCAGTTTACATTCCCACCAACAGTGCAAGAGGGTTCCCTTTTCTCCACACTCTCTCCAGCATTTGTTGTTTGTAGATTTTCTGATGAAGTCCATTCTAACTGGTGTGAGGTGATACCTCATTGCAGTTTTGATTTGCATTTCTCTAATAATTAGTGATGTTGAGCAGCTTTTCATGTGCTTCTTGGCCATCTGTATGTCTTCACTGGAGAAATGTCTATTTAGGTCTTCTGCCCGTTTTTGGATTGGGTTGTTTGTTTTTGTTAATATTGAGCTGCATGAGCTGTTTATATATTTTGGAGATTAAACCTTTGTCCATTGACTCGTTTGCAAATATTTTCTCCTATTCTGAGGGTTGTCTTTTCATCTTGTTTATGGTTTCCTTTGCTGTGCAAAAGCTTTTAAGTTGCATTAGTCCCATTTGTTTATTTTTTGTTTTTATTTCCATTACTATACGAGAGGGATCAAAAAAGATCTTGCTGTGATTTATGTCAAAGAGTGTCCTTCCTATGTTTTCCTCTAAGAGTTTTATAGTGTCTGGTCTTACATTTAGGTCTCTAATCCATTTTGAGCTTATATTTAGGTCTTTAATCCATTTTGAGTTTATTTTTGTGTATGGTGTTAGGGAGTGTTCTAATTTCATTCTTTTACATGTAGCTGTCCAGTTTTCCCAGCACCACTTATTGAAGCGACTGTCTTTTCTCCATTGTATATCTTTGCCTCTTTTGTCATAGATTAGTTGACCATAGGTGTATGTTTATCTCTGGGCTTTCTATCTTGTTCCATTGATCTATGTTTCTGTTTTTGTGCCAGTACCATATTGTCTTGATTACTGTAGCTTTGTAGTATAGTCTGAAGTCAGGGAGTCTGATTCCTCCAGCTCTGTTTTTTTCCCTCAAGACTGCTTTGGCTATTTGTGGTCTTTTGTGTCTCCATACAAATTTTAAGGTTTTTTGTTCTACTTCCTTAAAAAATGCCATTGGTAAATTGATAGGGATCACATTGAATCTGTAGATTGCTTTGAGTAGTATAGTCATTTTCACAATATTGATATTTCCCATCCAAGAACATAGTATATCTCTCCATCTGTCGGTATCATCTTTAATTTCTTTCATCAGTGTCTTATAGTTTTCTGCATACAGGTCTTTTGTCTCCTTAGGTAGGTTTATTCCTAGGTATTTTATTCTTTTTCTTGCAATGGTAAATGGGAGGGTTTCCTTAATTCCTCTTGCAGATTTTTCATCATTAGTGTATAGGAATGCAAGATATTTCTGGGCATTAATTTTGTATCCTGAAACTTTACCAAATTCATTGATTAGCTCTAGTAGTTTTCTGGTGGCATCTTTAGGATTCTCCACGTATAGTATCATGTCATCTGCAAACAGTGACAGTTTCAATTTTTCTTTTACAATTTATATTCCTTTTATTTCTTTTTCTTCTCTGACTGCCATGGCTAGGACTTCCAAAACTATGTTGAATAACAGTGGTGAGAGTGGACATCCTTGTCTTGTTCTTGATCTTAGAGAAAATACTTTCAGTTTTTCACCACTGAGAATGATATATGCTGTGGGTCTGTGATATATGACCTTTATTATGTTGAGGTAGGTTCTCTCTATGCCCACTTTCTGGAAAGTTTTAATCATAAATGCGTGTTCAATTTTGTCAAAAGCTTTTCTGAATCTGTTGAGATGATCATATGGTATTTATTCTTCAATTTCTTAATATGGTGTATCACATTTTTTAATTTGCGTATACTGAAGAATCCTTGCATCCCTGGGATAAATCCCACTTGATCATGGTGTATGATCCTTTAATGTACTGTTGGATTCTGTTTGCTAGTATTTTGTTGAGGATTTTTGCATTCATATTCATCAGTGATATTAGTCTATAATTTTATTTTCTTGTAGTATCTTTGTCTGGTTTTGGTATCAGGCTGACGGTGGCCTAGTAGAATGAGTATGGGAGTCTTCCTTCCTCTGCAATTTTCTAGAAGAGTTTGAGAAGGATGGGTCTTAGCTCTTCTCTAAATGTTTGATAGAATTCACCTGTGAAGCCATCTTGTCCTGGACTTTTGTTTGTTGGAAGATTTTTAATCACAGTTTCAATATCATTACTTGTGATTGGTCTGTTTATATTTTCTATTTCTTCCTGGTTCAGTCTTGGAAGGTTATACCTTTCTAAGAATGTGTCCATTTCTTCCAGGTTTTCCATTTTATTGGCATAGATTTGCTTGTAGTAGTCTCTTAGGATGCTTTGTATTTCTGTGGTGTCAGTTGTCGCTTCTCATTTTTTTATTTCTAATTCTGTTGATTTGAGACTTCTCCCTTTTTTTCTTGATGAGTCTGGCTAATGGTTTATCAATTGTGTTTATCTTCTCAAAGAACC
>NC_041220.1:59291021-59375008 GCF_002837175.3 Physeter macrocephalus
TAAAGTTCCCCACTATTATTGTGTTACTGTCAATTTCCTCTTTTATAGCTGTTAGCAGTTGCCTTATGTATTGAGGTCCTCCTATGTTGGGTGCATATATATTTATAATTGTTATATCTTCTTTTTGGATTGAGCCCTTGATCATTATGTAGTGTCCTTCCTTGTCTCTTGAAACATTCTATTTTAAAGTCTATTTTATCTGATATGAGTATTGCTACTCCAGCTTTCTTTTGATTTCCATTTGCATGGAATATCTTTTTCCATCCCCTCACTTTCAGTCTGTATGTGTTCCTAGCTCTGAAGTGGGTCTCTTGTAGACAGCATATATACGGGTCTTGTTTTTGTATCCATTCAGCAACCCTGTGTCTTTTGGTTGGAGCATTTAATCCATTCATGTTTAAGGTAATTTTTGATATGTATGTTCCTATGACTATTTTCTTAATTGTTTTGGGTTTGTGTTTGTAGGTGCTTTTCTCTCTTGTGTTTCCCACTTAGAGAAGTTCCTTTAGCATCTGTTGTAGAGCTGGTTTGGTGGTGCTGAATTCTCTTAGGTTTTGCTTGTCTGTAAAGCTTTTGATTTCTCCATCGAATCTGAATGAGATCCTTGCCGGGTAGAGTAATCTTGGTTGTAGGTTCTTCCCTTTCATCACTTTAAGTATATCTTGCCACTCCCTTCTGGCTTGTAGAGTTTCTGCTGAGAAATCAGTTGTTAACCTTATGCGAGTTCCCTTGTATGTTACTTGTTGATTTTCCCTTGCTGCTTTCAATAATTTTTGTATGTCTTTAATTTTTGCCAATTTGATTACTATGTGTCTCGGCATGTTTCTCCTTGAGTTTATCCTGTATGAGACTCACTGTGCTTCCAGGACTTAGGTGGCTATTTCCTTTCCCATGTTAGGGAAGTTTTCCACTATAATCTCTTCAAGTATTTTATCTGGTCCTTTCTCTCTCTCTTCTCCTTCTGGGATCCCTATAATGCGAATGTTGGTTCGTTTAATGTTGTCCGAGAGGTCTCTTAGCTTGTCTTCATTTCTTTCCATTCTTCCTCTGCCTTTTCACCTTGTCTGTCTCTCTGTGAATGTGGTTTTTGTTCCACAGTCTGCAGGATTGTAATTCTTCTTGCTTCTGCTGTCTGCCCGCTGGTGGATGAGGCTATCTAAGAGGCTTGTGCAAGTTTCCTGATGGGAGGGACTGGTGGTGGGTAGAGCTGACTGCTGCTCTGGTGGGCAGAGCTCAACTTTAATCCGCTTGACTACTGATTGGTGCAGCTGGGTTCCCTCCCTATTGGTTGTTTGGCCTGAGGCAACCCAACACTGGAGCCAACATGGGCTCTTTGGTGGGGCTAATGGCAGACTCTGGGAGGGCTCACGCCAAGGAGTACTTCCCAGAATTTCTGCTGACAGTGTCCTTGTCCCCACGGTGAGCCAGTCAACCCCCGGCTCTGCAGGAGAGCCTCCAACACTAGCCATTAGGTCTGGTTCAGTCTCCCCTGGGGTCACTTCTCCTTCTCCCTGGGTCCTGATGCACACACTACTTTGTGTGTGTCCTCCAAGGGTGGAGTCTCTGTTTCCCCCAGTCCTGTTGAAGTCTTGCAATCAAATCTCACTAGGCTTCAAAGTCTGATTCTCTAGGAATTCCTCCTCCCATTGCCAGACCCCCCAGGTTGGGAAGCCTGACGTGGGGCTCAGAACCTTCACTCCAGTGGGTGTACTTCTGTGGTATAAGTGTTCTCCAGTCTGTGAGTCACCCACCCAACAGTTATGGGATTTGATTTTACTGTGATTGCACCACTCCTACCGTCTTATTGTGGCTTCTCCTTTGTCTTTGGATGTGGGGTACCTTTTTTGGTGAGTTCCAGTGTCTTCCTGTCGATGATTGTCCAGCAGCTAGTTGTGATTCTGGCGTTCTCACAAGAGGGAGTGAGAGCACGTCCTTCTACTCCACCATCTTGGTTCAGGTCGAAATGGAAGTATATTGATACAATAAACCTTCATAGCCACAAAGCACTATGATCTAATGGAAAATTTCCATTTGTTTCCTTTTCAATATGCTTCACTAGTATTAAGTCTGAGATTGATTTTAAAAATCCTAAGGCACTCTAAGATCCTGAAGTGTATTCCAAAATGCCAAAGAAAAAGCAATTATATTGGCAATATAGTCTGAATGTTAATGATATAGTCGAAGAATCTAAAAGTGATTAATTCCCATACAGTGTATATATTGAGAGAGGACCACATTCCAAAAGCTAAAACACCTCTCTTGGGTATGCCAAGCCCTAAGAAAAAATGTAAAGTAGGCAGTTTGTTTTGGGGCTGGCCCTCACCACTCCTTCCTACAGACTTCTCCTACACTTCCTACAGACTCCTCCTACGTTTCCCCCTTAGTTCTATTCCATCAACCCTGATGCTCTCCACTCAGACCCTGGTGCTCTCACAGGGTCTCAGTTCCTGCAGGTCACTAACAGCATCGCTCCATTTCATTGGCTTTGTAACACTCAGCACTGTCAGAATCAATCTTTACGTATCTTCTCCCACATTGACTCTCTCTATCCCTGCAAAAGAACATATACTCTGAGACAGCGGTCACATCTTTCTACCCTCTGTTGTATCCTCAGGTAGCAGCAGAATATATAGGTGCTTAATAAATAAATCAACCTGAAAGTAAATTAATTTGTTACTCTGGTGGGTATTTGTATTTTAAGAGATACAATTTTGGATGTCTTTTGACCCAGAAATACTATTCTAAAATGTATATGGGACACTTGTGTCTTACTGCAAATCCTCTCAGTCCCACCTCTTGTTCAAGCTACCACTGCAACAACCAAGTGCAAGTAGGACTTGATCACCTTTGTGAAGATGTAACTTAACAGTGCCTCACCCCAACCCCTACCATACCTGTCTGTGGCTGCCTACTGGGGGTGCACTTAGGGACCCATACCTGCACAACCTGGAAGCACAGGGGAAACAATGCTTGTGGGACCACCTTGGACCAGTGGAGAATGGTTCAAAGGGAGATGACAGATAAATGCTTCCCCATTTTCTTCCCCAAGCAGATAGCTCTGAGACACATTTCATAAGGCTCCTCAAAAGGTCCTGGTGGGGCTTCCCTGGTGGCGCAGTGGTTGAGAGTCCGCCTGCCGATGCAGGGGAACCGGGTTCGCGCCCCGGTCTGGGAAGATTCCCACATGCCGCGGAGCGGCTGGGCCCGTGAGCCATGGCCGCTGGGCCTGCGCGTCCGGAGCCTGTGCTCCGCAACGGGCGAGGCCACAACAGTGAGAGGCCCGCGTACCGCAAAAAAAAAAAAAAAAAAAAAGGTCCTGGTGAAAATAAACATGTCACATTTATATCTATACCACATTTTGAAATGGTTTTCCCTCCTTTTCAATTCAAATCCCCCATTTACTCACTGTCACTCTCTTGGATCACTTTCTAACTAAACTAACTGCCCAAAAGCTTTGCTTTCGGGGGAAACCCAGTCTATTATACTACACATGAAACAAACTGTGAATGTGGATATATTTAGTTATAATATTAATTCCAGTGCTGTTTATAATATCAAAAATTGAAAAGAACTTACATGTCCAATAACAATGGGTAGATTATGCAAATTCTATATTATCAATAAAATTGAATACTTTGTAAGCACAGATGTCCCTCGGGTTCCACTGGGGACTGGTTTCAGGACCCTCCAAGGATACCAAAATCCACAGATGCTCAAATCCCTTACATAAAATGGTGCAGTATTTGCGTATAACCTACACATATCCTCCCATATACTTCAAACATCTATAGATTAATTATAATACCTAATACAATGTAAATGTTATGTAAATAGTTGTAAATACAATTTAAATGCTATCTGAATAGTTACCAGCACACAGCTTTTTGGAACTTCCTGGAACTTTTTTTTTTTTTAATATTTTTAACCTCTGGTTGGTTGAATCCACACATGTGGAACCTGAAGATATGGAGGGCTCACTGAATTAAAAGAGATATAGTAGATAAATAGTTAATGACTAGGAAGAATGTTCCTAATATATTTAGTATAAAAAGCTAATTTCTAAACAGTCCCCTTTTTTGTAAGCACACATACACATAAACACAGAGACAGTAGTAGAGGAATATTCCACAGTTGTTAATGGGGATGTTATCTCTGGTTAACAGTAGTATGGAGGCTTTCTATTTTCTTCTCTTTATTTGTATTTTCTAAATTTTCAATCATGAATATGCACCATTTAAATGGTCACATATTATTCTAAAGAAAGTCAGGGAGAAGCAAGTAAAGAAATGCCTTTCTGGACCTCTAGAATTCTAGCCAATACAGCAATGTTAAGTGAGCTGTTTATCTAGTGACTTTCACCCACCACTCACCATAAACTGCCTCAGTTTGGCCTGTCCTCTGGGTACCATGAAGCTGAAAGGCCTTTAGTCATAAAGCTAGTGATTTGTAGAACAGTAAGAGGTTCTACACATTCCTCTTCTTGTTCATGTGACTAGCAATCTCTTTAAGTGTTTGGAGAAACATGAAGTAAAAGAACAGGCCAGCTGATTAAATAAACTTAACTCTATATGCTATCATTTTGTTAAACAGAAAAAAAATTTTCCATCTAGATATGTTAATTTCCAACATATGGAGACACATAAAGCCTAAACATTTTATACCGTGGAGATGTTTGCGGCAATGAACAAAGAAGTGGGGGGAAAGCTACTACTGACCCCTGAAGACAAGTAGAACACTTGGCACGGAAGACACCCGAGCCAAACAATGAGCACCCATATGACACTCTTACACCAGCTGCACATTTTAAAGTAAGAAGCTTTCATCCTACTTCACATTGTCTGACAAGCCAAATTACATATAAGATGTTTCACTTAGACAAGTACACTCCTTCTGCTTGGCTATTAGGATCTGTAGTTTATTTTCAGCTTGGGTACTTACTCCATAGGATGAAATAATTTATGTAGTAAATCTTTTAAATCCCGAGCCATTAGCAGGGTGTTTATTAGAAGATACTACCATGGGGTCTGATTATTCCATAGATGTAAGATTTCCAGATGTCTAGGAAAACATGCAAACACGATGCTCACAGCTCAGTCCCTATTAATGTTACAGTCAGTGTACTGCTAAAAAGCAAATTTTTATTAATTTCCCAGCCACCTTAGAGTCATATCAGAAGCACCTGTTTATTTAAAGTGCCAGGGTCTTGTGTGCCAGGAATGACGTGAAGACATGTAAACAGCTGTCCGAAGGGCAAGAGCAGAGGGTAGAAATTATCCCCAAAGTTAAAGAAGCTATATGTTGTTAGACTAAAAAAGCCTCATTATGAAATATAACCTATAACTTTCATTAGCATATGTCTTCTGAAACCTGCGTTTAGTCCCCAATTTATAAATAAGTCATGTTCCACAAGTTTATTTTTTCAACTGGCTACATGACACTCATTGCACATTTACTCATAGAAACAGTATTAAAAATAGTTATAAACCACAATAGCAATGAAGATAATATTACTACTTGACTGCTATGACCTCAGGGGGCAGTGGGTGCAGAGAAGGAAGAAGAAAGTTTCCTTCCTCTTTCTGGGATGTAGGCCTGACCGGGGACAGAGTTTTGAAATAGGAAGTGTTTGTCGTTGGCATCCTGCCACCTCATTCGCACTTTTTTTTTTCTTTTTAACATCTTTATTGGAGTATAATTGCTTTACAATGGTGTGTTAGTTTCTGCTTTATAACAAAGTGAATCAGTTATACATATACATATGTTCCCATATCTCTTCCCTCTTGCGTCTCCTCATTTGCACTTCTACATCTCAAAGCCCTAAAGCTGGGCCACAGGCAGCCAGTTCTCTGTGCTGTGTACCCAGCTATGATTCTCCACCCAGATCTGCCTTTCCTGCTAAGTGTTTCATCCTGTAAATACACCTATTTCACCTCCCTCTCCGAACGCCCTCCCCACCCACCCAAGCTCCATCCCTTGGGATAGCTATGCCAGCAGGGTCAAAAGGAAAGCCATCTTATTATTAATTCATATTAAGAGTTAGTAACACATCACCTTCCAGGACAAATTCCTTCCAGAGGTATTTAAAGTTTTAAAAGAGATTGACTCTTAAGCAGAACACGTCTGTAATTGATGTGATTTCCAATGATATAATAAATGAAGGAGAAAGGCAAAGGTAACACTGAAAGAAGAAATATGGGGGCAATATGGCTTTCAGGCAGGATGAAAGCCCCCTCTCCTATACTACCCTTTTTACAGCTGCTCCTTCCACTATTTTTAACCCAAGTTTTCTCTAAAGTCTCCAACTTAGTCAACAGTGGCTCAAATGTACAATGAAGACAGCACCTACCTTGCAGAGTTGTTGAAAAAATTTAAAAAGTTGGTCAACCATTCAACACAGTGCCTGGCACATGACCAGAGTAGCACATTAGCGCTAATTCAAGGCTTTTGTTCTTAGTTTGAACATTCAATCCCATTACAATGAAATGCCACGATTTCCTTTCTCCCTCACAAGATGACGTTCTATGCCAGATCATTCACAATAAGCATAAGGTTGCTTTCTTTTTGCATCAAATATTCTAAAAGTAAAAGATATAATCAGGGACAATTTGGAAAAGAACAAACACAACATACAAAAATAGAAAATATATTTGATACCTCACTAATTATCAAATAAATATAAATTAAAATAAGAGCATTTTATGACTACTGATTAAAAAAATTAACATCAAACATTCAGGTCAAGGTATAGTAGACCTTGGCCCCTAGCACATTTTTGCTGTCACTGTAAACTAGTCAGCTCTCTTAGAAAGGAAATAGGCAACATTCATAAAGAGCTACCAAAAAATATAAAACTTTAAAGCCTTTGACCCTGAAAGTATGTTCTGGGAATGTACCTTGAGAAAATAGTTCAAAAAATGAAACAGGCTACATCCATGAATTCTACTTTTAGCATTACTTATAAGAGAAGGGAAAAAAACAAAAACAACTAAAGATTGAACAGTACGACAATTAACTAAATTACGTTACACTCACATAATGAAATATTATAATCAATGACAATGAAAACTAATAATGGTTGAAAGACTAATATTTATAAAATGTTTGCAATAAGATACAATCATAATATAAAATTAAGTGAATACACAGCCTTAACCTATAATCATACTAGAAAAAGTTTAATGGACATCAATCACGTTCCTTTGATCTCAAGGAACTTGATTAGTAAGACAATGATGAACAAACAAAACACCTGAACATTCCCACAGGATTCATTTTTCCTAACACATAGTGGACATAAGTAAAGAAAGTGGTCCATGGATCCTTCAATGACAGCTCGCCTCCCTGCCCTTGCATCCATCAGTTCCATAGCTGGAAGCTTTAGATCTGAATCTAATCTTATCTCTAAGCAGAGAGAATGTCGGGGCTCTAACTAAGCAGCTCAACCCAGTGGGCACTAATTTATCCCCACACTGATGTGGCCCTGGGCACTGTGATGCTCTGCTCCCCAGACCCAGTTCCAGCCCACATGCCCCCCTAACTAGGTCCCTTCTCCCAGTGGACCCTACTTTACTGTGTACTGACCACTCCTCCAAGAAATCAAAAATCATGCCCCTGAGTCCCTGCCCAGAAAATACAAATGTCTGTTCCCAGGTCCCCTTCCTCCTGTCTTGCCAGGACCTCCTGCCTGGCTCAGCCTCTATTCATCAAACAGGGCCAACCTATCCTATGGGCATTCCCTCATTATTCATTTGACAAATGTTTATTGAGCTTCTAATTAATACCAACCACTAGTCTAGGTTCTGGGGATTTGGGAGTGAACAAAATGAACAAATATACCAGTCATCCTAGAGCCTGGATTCTAAAAGGTAGTGCTTACATTTGGTAGGGGCATGTGGAGTTTCTATCATCTGAGTGCTCCTGCCCTTCACAGTGGTCTCTGGATCACAAAGTCTAAAGTTCACAGGCATGAGAGTACTCAGGAGCTGTAGATATTAATCCCCAATCTGTCACTGAGTTCCTGTAAAGCCTCAGGGGCAGAATGGAGTTAGTGTGTAAAGAATGGAGAATGGAAACTCTACCACAAGCTCTAGAGTTAGAGACCTCTGGCCTTGAAGGCTGGATAAGCTCCATACTCACTGTATCACCATAGTCACTTAGCCCCTCAGAGTTGGAATTCTCTGATTTCTTAAAAAAAAAAAAAAAAAAAAACCCTCTGTCCAGGATGTTACAAAGACTAAATGAGGTCAGCATTTAGCAAAGTAACTGAAACAAAGAAGGCAGGTAGTCCCTTCTTCCAAGAAGAATATTTTATTCTATTTCTCCTATCATTAATCAGAATTAATCCATTTTAATCTCCTCTCCTTTAGTCTCTCCTCTCTATAATCACTACAAATCAAAAAACATGACTGCTGGTCTCTCGACAAACTGAACATACATTTTACTTCTATAGGTCAAAATTCCCTTCTGTATCTCCATCAGATTCTCTAAGATTCTTCCTTTTCACAACCTCAGAATTTCACAAATAACTACCTTCATAACCAGAATTTAAGCTGGTTAGATCAGGGTTGTGAGGTTAAGGCATCGACCCACTGTCTAAAGAAGAAAATAGAGACTGACAAGTGCCATCAGTGGGCCTCAAAAATATATATTTTTTTAATTAAAATAAAAACAGGTAAGTTTAAAGGGCCAAGATTATCAGTTAACTCAAAGAACAGAAGTTAAGATATACATTTCTTAATACAGGAGACTAATGACACCTCTGACTTTTCAAAGGTGTTGCATGGATATATTTACAACTATGGATGATAATCACCAAATTAACTGCCAAATATAATTGTCAAAATAGTTCATATTCATTATCTCCCTTTCGTGTCAGTCATCTGGTCTAAGCACAAATAGGATTGGATTAAACTTTCATTCAAACATGTCTGAAAACCAGAAATTTTTCAAATGAAGGAAAAAAGAAAATTCCTAATATGATCAATTTGAGAGATCCTTTACCAAGGGTTCATTATTCTTCCACCAACAAATATTTCTTCCTTGTTCCAAAATCTGTAATGTTGATAAAAATGGGAGAGTCTTTATCCAACCACCATTGTTCAGTAGGTATCATAGAATAGTTAATGGGGAACAACTTTACATGCGTAATAAAATGAGTAAGGCCTTAAGCAAGATCTCTATTTTAAAGAAAAAAATTGGGTCATGTGAGGGTACAGAATGACTCAGTTACATCCTACACCCTCCTCTTCCTCTTTCTCGTTCTGCCCTCTCCTTCCTTTCGCCCTTTTTGTCCATGCCTATTCCTTTTCCATCTTCTTTCTAAATTGCTTTATATTATTCAGAGGACCCCACAGATTACCAAATTTATTTCAATGGGATTTTTTCAAGGCTGAAGAGACTGCTAATAATTTTTAAAGATTTTTTTGGTTTTTTTTGTAAATATAATGCTAAATCAAAACAGACATATATGCATGTGCATATGTGCACACACACTCTCGGCTGAAGAGACTGCTAATAATTTTTAAAGATTTTTTTGGTTTTTTTTGTAAATATAATGCTAAATCAAAACAGACATATATGCATGTGCATATGTGCACACACACTCTCTCTCTCTCTCATACACACAAACACACACACACACATCATACACTCTTACTCCTTAGACAAATAGCTCTCTTCAGGTACATGTTATTTTTCATCAGAAATTATTCTGTATTCTCTCCTCTCAACCTTGTCTGCAATCAATATTCATACATCATCTCTCAACTTTGTTTCTCAAAGCCTAGACTTAACATAAAAAAGAGATTGTAAGATAAAATCAAATTATTGCTGGAGAATGAAAAGTGAGAAAATACATGATAAGAAAACATATGTTAAGCAAAACAAAGAAAAAGAAAAAAATAAAATCATATTTAATAGGCAATTAAATAAGTTCATCCATCTTAATAACAGCCTCTACCTGACCCCAACTAGAGCTTAATTATATAGTGTGTTATTCTTAATGTCCCTTATCAAAGTGCTTTAAGTTTTCTTCATAACAGCCAAAAACTTTAAACACATGCTCCTCAACATGGTAAATTGCAGTAAATCCACACAAAGGAGTACTCAGCATATTTATAAAGAAGAACAAACTACTGGAACATGTGATAACATACATGAATCTCAAAAATGTTATGTTGTCCCAAAAAAGTCAGCCTCAGAAGAATACATTCTGTGTGGTTCTATTTATATGAAGTTCAAGAGGCAAAACTAATATACTATAATAGAGATCATATCACCCTCGAGTTAGGGTGAGGGATTGACAGGGAAGGGGCTTGAAGTTATAAATGTTCAATATCTTGATTTGGGTGGGGTTAACAGGTGTATGCATTTGTTAACACTTAGCAAATTGAACAGTTAAAATCTATGGAATGTAAACTACAGCCCACCAGGTGGGGGGAAATGATTGCTTTAAGCCAACACTGAGATTAACCAGAGGTCAGTGGAAGGCCTTTATAAATTATGAAACAAAATTTTTAATGGAAAATAATAATCCTATCTGATAGAATCCTAAATAAGAAACTAACCCCCCCAAAAAAATCAAACATACTTACACGACCAAATTTCTACACTAGTCATCATAAAGTTAATTTAAAACAGCAGCTTCTGAATACATGTTAGTGATACAGCTATACTTTCACAAAGTAAAGTTATCATAAATTATATGTCCTCGGGAAAGGCACAAGTACACTTAAACTAGATGATCAGGGCTTCCCTGGTGGCGCAGTGGTTAAGAATCCGCCTGCATTGGCAGGGGAAACGGGTTTGATCCCCGGTCCGGGAAGATCCCACATGCTGTGGAGCAACAAAGCCCATGCGCCACAACTACTGAGCCTGCGCTCTACAGCCCGCAAGCCACAACTACTGAGCCCGCGCACCTAGAGCCCGTGCTCCGCAACAAGAGAAGCCACTGCAATGAGAAGCCCACTCACTGCAAGGAAGAGTAGCCCCCGCTCGCCGCAACTAGAGAAAGCCCTCGCGCAGCAACAAAGACCCAACGGAGCCAAAAATAAATAAATAAATAATTTAAAACAAAAACAAAAAAACCCAGATGATCAGAAGTGCATTAATTTTACTAACCTGACAATGCGATTAATACATCAAGGTTCAAAAGGTAATTTTTTTTTTTTTTTTTTGCAGTACGCGGGCCTCTCACTGCTGCGGCCCCTCCCGTTGCGGAGCACAGGCTCCGGACGCACAGCCTCCGCACGCACAGGCTCAGCGGCCGTGGCTCACGGGCCCAGCCACTCCGCGGCATGTGGGATCTTCCCGGACGGGGGCACGAACCTGTGTCCCCTGCATCGGCAGGCGGACTCCAACCACTGCGCCACCAGGGAAGCCCCCAAAAGGTAATAATTTTTAAAAATTGTATGTCAATAATGCTAGGGCTTATAAAACCTTTGGCTTATCTCAATCCACATATGCCAGAATCACAGATAAATTAACAGCTCTAGACTCTAACCACCTAAACTGGTTTGGAGAGACAGACCCTTAACACTGGCCACATGCCAGATGCAAACGTGCTATCTCCCACGCAGGCTCCATACCTAAACATGAGGCAAAGATCAAAGATAAAAAAAAAAAATACACCTGATAAGGATTTATTTCGAATTTTTCTCATCCTTGCACAAATTATTCACTGTTGCTTATAAGATGCTAAGTCATAATCAGGATAGAGTCATTTTTTGTTCATCAAGATAAATATCTTTTATATACCACATGTAGTGCCTTAAAACATGAACTCCAAAATGACTCAACCGTCTGGACATCTTCAAAGATTATGTATTTTAATGATATAAAGTTACAGCAAATAACATAATTACTAATGCTTCTGGAGTAACTAGCTTTTCTCCAAACAAGAACTTAAAAAAACAGTTCAAGTGTGATGTCCATCTAGTTCTATAGGATATTCTTATAATAAAGCTACTAGATTTTCTCAAACTAGCTGACCTCAATGGCTTCTTCCATATTAAATTTTAAATAAGTTCTTCATCTGTTCTATACTCTTAACTTATATAGAGTAAAACATAACTTAACTGTCATGATTAAAAATGGATGTTCTCATTGGTCAAATATTTTGATAAAATTATGAGGCTTACCGAGTTCTAACTTAAAACATAATAAAATACAATTAAGATCAAAACTCAATTGTAAATAATTTAAAATTTTACAGTAATTATTAATGTAAAAGAAAGTCATCATTTTTGCTTCTGGATAATAACAATAAACTAAAATTATCACTATTCTGGTAAAGTGATAAAATACTAAGTTAACAGATCTCCAGGTATTAGAATGTCAGATAAATTCACTCCCATGATAGGATTTTCATTGCTATACCATAAACAACCACTAATCCTAAAGGTTTGATTCAAGGCATTTTTATTTTTTTTTTAAGTTTTAACCAGTGTTTTCCAAGCACATCCTCTGCCAAAACCCTTTTAGACACAAAGGACTTACGCTCTACCTCATAAGAGAAACAGAACTCAAGTAGAAAAACAGTAAGCTTTCTGTAGACTCTGCTATGAGAAATATCTGCAGCCACCACAGTCAAACTAATGGAAAAGGCTGTTATAAATCGAAGATATAAAACAGTACTGCCATCACTCCAGAGTGCTGTCTCCACACTAATCCAAATACACAAGACTTGTTGGGTGGAGAGAAATCAATACCAAATTAAGAATTTTTTTTTTTTGGTCACAAATAATACATCCTGGTTATAAAGACTAAGAATATAAACAGTAAGGGAAAGATTACATGAGCACTTTTTATCCAGCGATCCCAAACAATCTCAAATGAGTTCTTCTTCCTCAAGGCCTCAAGTCTTTTTATTGCTGTTCCATTTTCTGGCTAACATTCATAGAGCACTTTAATATTTTTAGAAGCTTTAACTAGTATATTTTACAACATTTCTACAAGGTGTAAATTTAATAGCTGTAAAACAGACAGAAAGGTTAATGTCTTACTCAAGGCCATTAGTGAAGTCAATAGTAAGTTCAAGATCTGAGCTTTGAATTCTAATAGAACAACTAGCCAGAGTCCACTGGCCCAAGAAGTTTCTAGCAGACAGCCAATCTAAGGGCTCCTTATTATGTTCTGAGTTGTTCAACAATAATTTAAATATGCAGTATTATATACTCACTTAAATAATTTTATGCTAAGATGCCACTGTAAAAATTTGTAAAACTGTTCCGTAGATGTTTTGTTCACCTTGAAGATGAGCCTTCCTTCTACTGAATTCCTTTGGTACTTGGGCAACTTCTAAATGTGTGGCTGAGAATGGAGAATGGTCATTCAATCAGGATAACTAAAGGGCAGATCTAGAACATGACTGTAACCAAGCTTAAACCATAATCAAGTGTACAGTTATAGTCTCTGTCAGAAAAAATTATTTTTAACACAAGGTGCAAAATGGTCCATGTTATTCAATTTCCATATGGAGACAGATGGAGAGTTCAAAAATACTACAGCCCTCTACCCTCTGGTTGGAATTCTGGTCTCAGTAAGCACTGTGGCTGGTACAGTTTGTCACATGCTCAAGTGACTGAGGGTAGAAAAGAAAACTACTGAACATCAAATGTTCAGAAATGGGTTATCTGAAGAGCAGTTATTTGTCAGAGTTTTTCTGGATACCACACAGCGTGTAGAGACACTGGATTTGATGGCACTCAATCAATATTCTAGTCACTAGAAATGTGTGTTTGATAGTTCATTAGAGCCCTCTCTTATCCATTTGAAGCAAACTCCCTTCTCTGTGACTCCACACTAACCACACAATCCTCTGATTACTAATCATATCACTTAGATGCCTAGATCCTAAGAATGATGCACACTGGCTAATGTACACATATATACAGTCACTAGAAACACCCAATTACATGTAAAGTAATAGGCTGTAAAGGTTCTCAGGACAGAGGCCTTGTCTGTCTTGCTTGATATTGCATCGCCAACAGGTGAAACATTGTCTGGCACAAAATGGATGCTCCATAAATTTTTAATGAACTACTATTGAAAATTGGAATTTATCAGGATCAATACTGGCAGTGGAAAAACAATGTCCATTTTTAAAATAAATATACATCAACAGGAATCTCATTTCAATATTTACACAATGCAGAAATACAGCAAAAGCACCCTTTACCAACCTCCCCGTTTAACCTACTGGCCTGACTAACCAACTCTCCCACGCCCTCTGTACACTCTAACAGGCTTGCACACTTCTAGCGCTCCTCTCCAGCTGAGATGCAACTTACCAACTCATGCATGTTAGGTTTGCTCCCAATTTGTTTGGAACACTTGCACTTGTTACTGAAATTATATAACTTGAATAAATATATGTAATCCAATGACATGTGCATGTAAAAAGAGAGCTTTTCTAAGAAAACTAACTTGATTGCTTTAGAATGATTTGATCACTGTGTTACCACAAAAAAATTTCTCAATCAAATTAGATGTGTGAGGAATGTCGGAGAAAGTGTATAGTCCAAAGATGACTTTGCACTGAGATTTCTTTTCAAGTGTCTGAGCTCTTGCCGCACTTTAAAAGTGCTGGGTAGTTAGAGCTGATGTATCAGTGTGGTGTGGTATGTGCAAGAACAAGCGTGTGGCTCTCCAAGCAGCGGGCCATACTTAGTTTTACAACGAAAGACTAGCATACAATTGTACAGTTACATGTTTGGGGTTAAAATAAAATATTTAGGGTATACAAGTACTCTTTTTTAACGGTTTCTCCCTTTCAGCCTTTTTTTGATTAAGTGGTCAACCATATCAACAGGACTCCTACCATGGAAGCCCCTCCTACGATGCCCTCCTTTCAGGAGCCCTCAGGGGTAGAAGGCTCCACAATGACACACTGCTGTCACTTCTGGTCCCATCTCAAACAACAAACACCCTGCTCTACACCACCAAGGAAATGGACACACGACCTTCGATTTTCTACTGTACTGAGGTTGTGTTAAACACTCTAGTGTGTTTATTACCAATAATTAATTTTAACTATCTCTTGAAAAGCTCCTGTTTAAATTCTGTTCCTTTTTTGAATGAAAGTGAGTTATCTGTAATGAGGTGGATGGAGCCAGAGTCTGTCATACAGAGTGAAGTAAGTCAGAAAGAGAAAAACAAATGCCATATGCTAACGCAAGTATATGGAATCTAAAAAACGGTACTGATGAACCTAGTGGCAGGGTAGGAATAAAGAGGCAGATGTAGAGAATGGACTTGAGGACACAGGGTGGGTAGGGGAAGCTGGGATGAAGTGAGAGAGTAGCACTGACATATATACACTACCAAATGTAAAACAGATAGCTAGCGGGAAGCTGCTGCATAGCACAGGGAGATCAGCTCAGTGCTTTGTGATGACCTAGAGGGGTGGGACAGGGAAAATGGGAGGTAGGCTCAAGAGGGAGGGAATATGGGGATATATGTATACATATAGCTGATTCACTTTGTTGTACAGCAGAAACTAACTCTACATTGTAAAGCAATTATACTCCAACAAAGATATTAAAAAATAAATAAATAAATAAATTCTGCTCTTTTTTTAAAGAGATGAGATTTTCTATCTCAAATAATTCCAGTTTATGCAACAAAAAAGTTTAAACAGTTCATGAACTGTTTAAAACCCATCCATTCAAAATTATCAGATGCTTCTTCAATTCTGAGATGATAAGAGTTCTAATGTAGACAGAACCTACAGATGAACACTTATAATATTAATTTGGGAATAAGATCATTTACTTACATTGGCACTGTCTATTAATAGCCTTATCTTAGTTTTTCACACTTACATCAGGTGAAAAACTCTTATCTACTTTTAGCAAGCCAAAACAAATGCCCAAAAGCTGAGAAGTAAAAACATATGTAACAAAATCACAAATTTAGCAATAAAGTAAATGTTTTAAAAAATTCAAGATCCTTTAGGATTCTCCAAAATGTTCATCAACACATCAAATGAAGAATAAACCTTCAATAATTTGGGGGATATTGAAAAAATTTTTTTCAGTTATAAATGTACTTTTATTTTTGAATATACAAACTCTCTTTTTCAATAACACTAGTAGTTAATGACAACTTAATAGTTGCTGTGTGATGCTGAACTAATTACTTAACCTTCCTGAGCTTCCTCATTTGCAAAATAGAGTAATACCTATCTAATATGCTGGTGAATATCAACTAAGACGTATGTAAAATGCCTAGCACACAGCTGAAGATAAACCCATGTGAAAACCCTTCATATACACACACACAAACACACACACAAAGTCAAGTATTCTTAATGGGGAAGGTGGGAGGAGACAAAGTACATGCAGTCTCTGAACATGTATGTGAAACTTCATGCATACATACTTTAGTGCCCTTTACTTGGGAAACAGTTCAGTTTTTCATTAGCTTCTCAAAGGAGTCCATGATCCCAAAAATGTTTACCTCCTTTTATAGTAGGCTTTGGCTTTATTTTCTCTGGTCCCATATATATAAAGTTTATAAAATTTGATTGGATACTTTAAACACAAGTAATTTAAACTATTCAACAGCAACAACAGCAAAAAAATTCAATTAAAAGTGCGGTCATGGTAAAATATGTATTCTCCTTTTATTTCTCTTTAAAAAAAACAAACAAATTCATTTGGCTCAAATTATTCCCAATGTTACCATAATTAAAAGCAACCGTCCAAACTCAAAATCAAAGTTTGAAAACCTAAACAAAAAAACAACAGCAATAACAAAAGAAAAAAATAATCAGGAAATCCTAAACAGCCAGAATTAAAACGCTATTACTTATATAATAAAACGACAATTGTCCCTTCTTTAGAGTTAATCTTTCAAACTACTTCATTCCTTCATTTTGACTCAAAGTTAACAACATTCACTTCATACAGTTATTATATATATTTTAAATCTGTGTAATAAGGAGACTGCATAGTATTGCAGAAGGGACCCTTAACTAGGAATCAGGGAAACCAGGGTTATGGTACTGTTCTGTCACCAACTGACTCTAAGACAGCTGGACCTCAGCATTCTATGGCACTATGCTTCAACATAAAAACATGCAGCCCCAAAGTAGAAGACTAAGATACCTGCTATCCTAAGACTATACTTTATTACTAAAACAGAAATATACAAAAGGGAGGTTACCTGACAAGAGATTTGATTCTAGGTCTAATGAGAAAATATACCGACAACAATAAACCTTTGAATTACAGAAAGTTCCATCCCCACTGTCAACACTCTCAGAGCAGATATACTCAGAGCAGAGCTTCTAGTTGGGGCCATTTAAAACTTTAGCTTCACATTAATAAGAATAGCAGATACCTCCCCAGAACTGCTCCTTTCCTTAAGGTGAACAGCACTTAGAAGAAAGATTTAACAAAGTACAGACAGACAAAAATATATAAAACAGAGGAAAGAGCAGTTTAGTGTGTCTTGATAGGTAAGCACTTATTCTGTATTTTAATAAAAAATACTTGTTATGGGGCTTCCCTGGTGGCACAGTGGTTAAGAATCCACCTGCCAACGCAGGGAACACGGGTTCAAGCCCTGGTCCGGGAAGATCCCACATGTCGCGGAGCAACTAAGCCCATGCGCCACAACTACTGAGCCTGCGCTCTAGAACCCGCTAGCCACAACTACTGAGCCCACGTGCCACAACTACTGAATCTCATGTGCCTAAAAGCCCATGCTCCACAACAAGACAAGCCACCATAATGAGAAGCTCGCACACCACAACGAAGAGTAGCCCCCGCTTGCCACAACTAGAGAAAGCCCACGTGCCAAACGAAGACCCAATGCAGCCAAAAATAAATAAATAAAATAAATAAATTTTAAAACTAATAATAATAGAAAGAATTTTTTTAAATACTTGTTATGGAAAAGGTAGCTTATTTTAATCAATTTTATTTCCAAACTGACTTTTGCAAAACAAGTATTTTCCAATGGAGTATAAAATAAGGCTTTATGTACCAAGATACCCCTACAGTGAAGAAACATCCCTCTTCCAAAAAACAACAAAAACAATGTGAATGTTAAGCATTTAATGAGTCTGCCAAATACAACTCTTTCAATGTATTCCTGTAAGAGCTAGCAATATACACAAAGGCAAATTAGCAGGGCAAGAGGTTTTCTGAGTGGTGTGATGACTAACACTTCAGGACTGGAACATGACAGTTATTAAAAGAAACATGAGAAGCGTTCTCCCAGTTCCTCACAGGCCAATGTCTCTACCGCAAGAGCTACTACAAACAGCATTCAGAGCTGAATTCACACACTCCAGTCTTGTAGGCCTAAACCACCTTTTGCAGTTTTCCCCCATGTGACACATTATGTGAATCAAAGAAACCAATCAGTAATTCATTTACTGAAGGTCAGATATAGGGTACAGTGAGACTCAGGCACTCAAACGAATAAAAAGAAGGAGCAAAAGAAACCCAAGATAAGGGTCTTGTTGAAACCAATGCCCCAGAATCCAGCAAATAGCACACCTGTACAGAAAAGACCAGAATGAGATGACACGTACCAAACATTTTCCTCCATGTTAAAAAAAGGTTCATGTAGCATCTGATTCACACCTTTGTACATGACTTCAGGATCAACCAAGGCTTTTCAAATGCTTTACCTCATGAATGGGACTTCCAAGCAGAGGTTAACTGAGGCCATCTAGGAAGGATCACCAGGAGGCCTTACCACTGCCAGTATTTAAGATTTAATAACAGCATGCTCTAACAAGTTAAAGTGAAAAGATTTCAGTCTCCAAATTCATATATTTTGCAGCATATTTCAACTAATTACAAGGGACAAAAGATTTCCTATTTGCACAAGTAGAATTTAGAGATTATTTCTTAAGAAGTTAGCCCTAGTTCTTTTTGCTGTCCTCAAAATACAGTCTACCTATTGGAAGGAGTATAAATAAATACAAACTTTTAGATGGCAATTTGGCATACCTATCAGAAATTAAAACATGAATGTACCTTTTGATCTAGCTATTACATGTTGAGGAACCTATCCCATGAAATTTTTGGATGCAAATATAAAAATGTTCATTCACTGCAACATTTTTGTAAAGGTGAAAAATCATATATGCTGATTAACATACAGGACACCACACAAGAATGAGCTGGACTCATATGTATTGACATGTAAAGAACTCCAAGACACTTTGTTCAGTGAAAAAAGTAGAGTTACAGAACAACAGGTATAGTAAAAGTATACTTATGTTAAGAAAATTGTGTGTGTGTGTGTGTGTGTGTAACTGCATAGAAAATGTTCTTAAAGATTAACACCAAACAGATAACAGAGGCTACCCTCTGGGGAAAGAGTAAATCACAGAGTGTGGGACTGGTGAGTGCGAAGAGAAGTACAGTTTTAAAGAGGGACTTTCACTTTCTACTCCACATCCACCTGTATTAGTTAAACATTTACATCATATATATAAAACATTTGTTCTTTATAGAAAGTAAGAGAGGTTGCAATGCCAAATTTTAGCTAAAATCTAGAATCACTAATAGAGAATGCTGAAATAGTCAAAGAAGTAAAGGCTGTTGGCCGCCAAAAACACCCTTTACAGACTTAACCTTCCAGGGAATAGAGGAAAATATGGGTAGCACTGTAGTTATAAATGAACATGACCATGTCTTCATAAAAGAACAAGCATCATTCAGAGAACTAAAGGATTTGTATCTTAGAACTCTGAGAATATAAAAGTTACTGAAATCAGGAACATTATTAAAAAGCTATAATCATTATAATGTCTCTTAGAAATACAGTTTAACAACAAATTCTCTTACTTTGGTACAAAGTGTCTATGTATAGGTATGCCCTTTTGCATTAGAACACTGACGTGTGAAGAACCAAGTGATATGAGGCGTCACCCTTACCTGTACATTCTCTTCTGTCACCTGAATCTCTGCCGTGTAAACATAGTCAATCAGCATCCTCAGGGTCCAGCCGTCCACCTCCTTGATTCGAACTCTCTTTGCTCGGCTCTCACTCATCTCACCTGAAACACAAGGAGCAAGGCTGACGCTGCAGCAGACACCCAGCAGGAAGACCAAAACCCCGTCAGACGGCCACTCACTGTATTCAGGAGGCAATATGGTCAGACACTTCAGCAGGCCTACAACATTCCCCTACCTCCCCTAAAAGCTTACCTGAGGAAACCATACAAGGTACTTCTGTTACCCACTTGTACCTGGAAATCACATCATGGCGATGAATATGCCACGTGTCCAACTGCATGAACTCTTAATACCTGTAGAATTATAGGTTCAGGACCCAATGCCATCCATGCCTTTTTTTGGTCCAATGTGTGGACAAAGAATGTCACCTGCCATAGCGGTAAACAAAGGATGTTGCAGCCATCAGCCATTGCAGGCCACCCCAGACTGTGCACCATGAGGGGATTCAGAATGAGGGAAAAAAATAGGATACTGGCCCTAGATAGTTAAAGTGTGTATCAAAGGAATGATTTCAATGAGCCTAGACGCTTGTTATCTTCCCATACATAGAAAAGTGCTAAATTTATTAACTTGTCTGGTTTTCTTTAATTAACAATAATCTTTTGATGTTCCGACTGCCTGGTTCTTTTGCAAAAACTCCTACATATTCTGGCTCCTCCCTGACCTCTTTGGAGCAGTCCCTCAGAGAGATCTGAGAGGCTGCCTCCTGGGCTGAAGTCCTCCAAAAGTTCGCTGAATAAAACACAATTCGCAGCTTCTAGGGTGTGCATTTTTTTAGTTGACAATGCTTTAGAGCAGTTTCTTTTCCTTTTGAATTTCTATTCAAGACTAGAACACAGCGTTACCCCGTGAGGCTAACTTCCAAGTTCCCGGTACTCACGCCAGTGCCTGCCCCTGCCCTCTGGGAAGACACGCCTCTCAGATAGGAAACAATCAGACCACAAATTACAGAAGATGCCCAGGAAACGCAAGACAAAAGAGGGGTCTTAAAGAGGTGAGTCAATGGTCAAGGCAAATGGCAATGGGCCTTCTAGCCCAAGTTCTGTTCCTATTTGTCATCTGCAGCAACTTCATCCTGAAGTCATTTCCATACCAGCATTTATGACTAAAGCCAGATGCCCATCTACATCACTGCCTGCTAAATAAGTGGTAAAAGACCTTCCTCTTACTATCCACTGAACTAGTTAAGCATCCAGGGATCATAAATAAGATCCTCTCTTGTATAAAGAAACTGGGAAACAGAAAAGAGAAGGGATGGCCCCTAAACCCAGGGGACTCATGGAGAGTTAGAAGCAGGTTTGGGCACATATGTGTGGACATAAAATGGCCCAAGAATAGGAAAACATAAGCAATTGAATGGAGAAAGAAAACTCAGTTAAAAACAAGACAGCCTAAAAATAATTTTGAGTGTTAGGGGACACCTTAGCAAAAAGGTTTAGTTCTACATTCATCAGGTTTCAAAGATAAAGGAAGTATGAAAAACAATGCCACCATCCCTCACCTGTTAGAAAAACAACACAATGGCCTCAAGATTTCTTGAAATTTCATTTCTTTTTCAGGTACAGTATACTGTCAGTGACCATAAATTATCAGAAAAGGCTACAGGTGTCCATAATTATACAAAATTCCTTTGCAAACATAAACACTGGGAAGAGAGAAATAATAATAGTGATGTATATTTAACTACCTGCTTCCCTGGAGATTCTCTCTGACAAAAGCTTAAAAAAAAGCTGTTCTCCTAAGAGCTAAAATATCTGAAAAACTATTATGCTACTTCCCAGGGGGGAAAACATCCACTGGTATTACAAGGGAAGAGAGAAAGTTGATGATATGCTCCTGTTATATGCCTATATAGCAGGAAGACAAGGGATTGGGCTATGAATCTGCTGCCTCAGCATGTTTTTTGTTTTTTTTTCCTTTCATGAAAAAGGGGAAAGCATGTTTTTTGCCCCCTTAAAGAAAAGGGTAAAAAAAGCAGGGTCGAGGAATATGGAAACATAATTCTTCATCTACATATACGGCACCTTCCTCTGTCCTAGTCTCTCTGGATCTTGTAGCTAGATGGGATTTGTGTCATCTGAAAGCTCTTTTGTGGTAAAGTGAGGACACTTTGGTAATTCCCACTTGGACTTTAGCAAAAGGCCACTCTAATTCATCTCTAGGGCTCCTGCGATGTGCAAAGCCCCACAGGGCCCGGGGCCACACAAGCATAAAGCCATGTACCTAGTTCTTAAGGAATTCACTCCTCAGGACTTAGGCATGATTTAGACAAAAACAAGTTTGACTTTAATTTACATGTATGACTGAAAAATTATCAGTTCTCTGCCAAGCAGTTTTTAATATTATAGTTTTTAAGGTATTGCTATAAGATGCACTGTGCTGATTCATACATTCCTTAAGTGTCATTTTTAATATTAATTATTTCTCTCCCAAGAAAACTGTATCTACTTCCAACAAATTCTATCTCTATCACATACTGCTTTAGAAATGCTTTAATCTTTATTTTTCATATTAATTTACAAAAACAAATAGCTTGCCACAGACTGTGTTAATAGCTTAAAAATCCAGTAACTAAGAAGAACCAAAACACGTACCAAAGAGAGTTGTAAAAGCTACTTAGAGCTAATTCTAGTTGTTAAATATTTTCTTACTTCTGTCCTTTGCTATGTTTATAGAGGAGATTTATTTTTGATAATGAGTTTTGTTTTTCTTTCTTTCTTTCTTTTTTTTTGGCCGTGCCATGTGGCTTGTGGGATCTTGGTTCTCCGACTAGGGACTGAACCCCAGGCCCACAGCAGAGAAAACGCCAAGTCATAACCACTGGACTGCCAAGGAATTCCTGATAATGAATTTTAAAAAGATACCCAATGATACTGTAAAGAGTTTAATCTCATAACATTTTTTTAACTTCCTGTCTTAGTGTTCTTCTCCTGTGTTTGATCATGTATTATAGAACTGAAGCTATACTATGATATCCACACAGATATCACCACCCTCACCTCCTCTCCATCCCTCCTGCCGCTGTGCCACCTCTTCCTTCTTCCTCACCTCCAGGATGGACTCCACACATCTGACCATGGCACTCAAAAGCCTTCAGCTGCTCCCAGTCCAGGCATGCAGGCCTGTCCATGTCCCACCCCTGCCTCGCTATCCAGCCTCCTCTCTCTCTCTCCCACTTCTAGTCTTAATTTATATAAGGAAGGAAATTTGTGTAGTTTCCCATACACACCCAGCAATTTCCTACCTCGATGACTCTGTCGAGCTTCCTCATCTCTGTCTCCCCATGCCCTCATTCCCCAGGCTAACCCCCACATATTCTTCGAGATTCAGCTGGAACCTCTCCAAGCAGCCTTGCCTGCTGGTGACCCAAGGCTGGGTTAGGTTCTCACCCTAGGTAACCTCCTGCAAATCCACTCTGTCATAATATCTGGTTCTCCCCACCTGGATTCTTGAGCTTCCTGCAGGGATGACGTTGTTCTTACCTCTGTATCCCACAGTGCCTGACATATGGTAGATACCCAATAAATAATGGCTGTTTGAATGAATGACTAGAAAAGCGAAAAGCAAAACAAGTGCCAATTTTAAATGTAGCACCTTTACTTAACACAATTACTAACACTTAAGTTAGTCTTGAACATGGGTATTCTAGCTCTGAAGGATTTTAGTCAACAAACATTTATTGAACATCCACTATACAGACCGAGCTAAGCACTTTCACTAATGAACACTGCACCATCTCTACTGTTTTTGAGAAAAGAAATGAAGTCCTCCAAATCATAAAAGCTTACGGACACATGTATGGATAGAAACATTTCCATCTCAAGGACCTTAATCAGGACTCCTGAAGCCCAGAACAAACTGGTGACTGTATTTACCCATTCTGAAGTTCTAAAAAGTGAATAGGTTTAAGAGGGCAAACCCTAGGATCAATTAAAAACACATGTGACTCTAATTTCAGTTATTGCTCAGCACATAAATTGAAAAAATAATAAAAATATAATACAGTACACTTTATACTATGTTGAAACCCTAAGAATTGAATGACAAGCCTACAGCCACATTTAATAAATAAACAAGTTATACTTGTCACCTACTCCAATCATTGTTGCCCTTTTGCTCATTATTAGTCTCAGATTACAAAGAAGCTACTGACACAGTGGTATCCTCATTCTGGCAAGATGACCCAAATGCCCCTGCCAGGCACTGGCTATGGTGGCATGGTACATAATTCCCCAATTCTACAACTAATCTAAGGCAAACATGGTAACTACATTACCCCGCCAGTTTGGCTCTAGTTTGAGTAACTTCTGGAACAGGTCTCCCAGTTCCTAAAAGAAAAATAGGAAAGAGACAACCCCTCTCCTTCCTCAAGATGTTGAGTCCACTGTCGTAGGCATCTTGCATTCATGGGGGAAGCAACCATAGGATAAAATTCTTAGTGACGACAGCCAGGTGGCGAGACAGAAGGAAGAGGATCCCTGATGATCTGATCATACCTGGTGCCCAGCCTATTTTCCAGTTATGAGAGGATATATTTCCTTGCTACTTAAACCAGCTTAAGGGGAGTTTTCTGTTATATGCAGACTAAAGTTATATGCACTTTATGTGCAATGCCCTATTTAATGTTCTTCACAGCAGTCAGTGATATAAGAAATTACCTTTTCTTTATGTTTCCTCTCTAACCATTCCTCCTCTCCCCAAAGCCTAGGATAACACCTAGCACACAGAAGATGCTCAATGAGTACTCCTTCATGAAGGAAAGCACAAATCTTAGACAAATACAACATGCACACAACTTTTAAAATATCTCACATCTTAATCATTCAAATGATAATCTATCTTTTCCTATTCTAATTTACCTTACTAAATCATGTTCAATGTGACAAAAGAAATTATCAAAAAGCACCCACAAAAAAGAAGAGTGAAAATAAAAATACAGTATTTCCCACTAGATTTCAGATATTTTAGCCTGTGGCACCACAGAAGCCTCAAATATATTTGTTAAGAAAAATGGCATTTTAAATGCCACATTTGTACACAAACAAGTAATTTAAAAACACAAGAACTCAGGACTTCCCTGGAGGTCCATGGTTAAGGGACCATGCTTCCTTTGCAGGGGGCATGGGCTCGATCCCTGGTAGGGTAACTAAGATCCCGAATGCCACGTGGCATGGCCAAAAAAAAAAACAAACCAAACCAAACAAAAAAGGATGATAAAATAAATAAATAAAAACACAAGAACGCAATTTGATTTATTCTTTCTCAAGTAACAGTTAAACAACCTGGCCTTGATCTAAATTGGCCTGTATTTCACAAAAGAAAAACCTGTGACTACATCACAGAATTACTTCTCACCTCCCTTCTTCTACCCAAATACTTGGAACTACAATGAGTAACAGAATTCTTTTTTAGGTGATATAATTTGAATGAAAAATTCACCTACAGTTTAGGGGAGATGAAAAACAAGGGCCAAAAAGAATATCTGTAGAGTCCCCATTTCCTAATAGGTGAGTCACAGGGAACAAGAGGAGTACAAGGTAGCCCTGTGCCACTGCAGACACTTCTGCTTACTGCTGATCATTGAGCCAGAGTACACAAACATCACAGTGTGTGATGGGGTGGAAGCATGCCAAGGTCTACTTGTGGGCCTTGCCATATTTTTTATGACAGATAATATAAATATAATAGGACTTCAGACCAGGAAAACAGATAAACAATGGGCTCACAGTCTAGCAAATCTTAAATGAATATATGTACACTAAACCCCCTAGACCAGATTTTCATGTCTTCTTTAGGTAAAAAATCTAATCTCTGCCAAACTGCTGACTATTTAGTGGATTCAAAAGAAGAAAATGAACAAAGATTGCCAGAAAGGTAAATAGCATCCATTGCTGAAGAACCATAAAAGTCTAGCCTACTAAGCAAATGAAAAGATGCTCAACATCATTAGTCATTAGGGAAGTGCAAATTAAAACTATAAGAGATGCCATTTCACACCCATTAGAATGACTACAATTGAAAAAAAAAAAAAGATAGCAACAAGTGTTGGCAAGGATGTAGAGAAAGGGGAACAGTCATACATAACATAGGAATATAAAATGATGCAGCCACTTGGGGAAATAGCATAGCAATTTTTTAGAAGTTAAATATAAATTTACCATATGACCCAGGAATTCCACACATAGGTATCTACCACAATGAGACATCTGTCCACACAAAGAACTGCACATGAATGTTCAAAGCAGCATTATTCTTTATTTTTATTTTAATTTTACTTTTGGCTGCATTGGGTCTTCATTGCTGCACATGAGCTTTCTCTAGTTGTGGCAAGCAGGGGCTACTCTTCGTTGCAGTGCGCGGGCTTCTCACTACAGTGGCTTCTCTTGTTGCAGAGCACGGGCTCCAGGCACACAGGCTTCAGTAGCTGTGGTGCGCAGGCTCAGCAGTTGTGGCTTGCAGGCACTAGAGCACAGGCTCAGTAGTTGTGGCTCACAGGCTTAGCTGCTCCGCGGCATGTGGGATCTTCCCGGACCAGGGATCAAACACATGTCCCTTTATTGGCAGGTGGATTCTTAACCACTGCACCACCAAGGAAGTCCCCAGCATTATTCTTAATAGCCACAAATTGGAAACAACGTAAATGTCCATCAGCTGGTAAATGAACAGTCAAAATGTGCCATTTTCATACAATGGAATCTACTTAGCAATAAAAAGGAACAGACTGATGATACATACTATGACATGGATGAACCTCAAAAATATGTGGGAACAAAAATGTTCTAAAGTTGATTTATGGTGACGGAAGTACTACTCAGTAAATTTACTAAAAATCACTGAATACTACAATATAAAATATGCCTCAATAAAGCTGTAAAAAAAATCACAATTGAGGTACTCAATTCACATTTTATATGTGTCAGAAATTAACACAGAATCCCTATTTTGTATCTACTTTAGCACCTAGCAATCTAAGATTTGACCAAGTATTCTCAGGCAGAAACAGGTTGAACTGCAAGGACCTACCCACCAGTTAACTGAGATACATACTTAGGAATACTTATAGAATCAAGACATCTTCAGGGCCTCATTCCCATCATTAAGCAAAACTCACTTATTCAGAAATTGCATGTTAGCTGAAACATGAAGAGGTGAGAACCATTAGGCAAAAAAAAAAAGAGAGAGAAAAGAAAAAAGAAAGAAAAGAGGGAAGCTGAAATATAGTTCAGATTCTTCAGTAAACAGAGAAGAAAAATAGAGACATAATAGGAAACTAACCCTGATCTTGTAATTTTAAGTTAATCACTACATTTTGTAACTGGAAAATAAAACATTTATCAAAAAAAGTCTAGTGTACTATGACATAAATCACAGCAAGATCCTTTTTGACCCATCTCCTAGAGATGAGGAGGAGGGGGGTTCAATTTTCAATGGGGAATCTCTCTGAGGAAGAGGTAACATCTCAGCTGAAACTTGAATGATGAGATGAAGCCAGTCATGTGAGGTTCAGGGGACACAGTGTGCCAGGGAGAAGGAGCAGCAAGAGTACAGGACGGGAGAAAGAAACAAGCTTGGCGAGTCGGGAATCAGAAAGGAGCAGCTGAAGTGTAGAGAGTAGCCTGTGATGGGGAGAGAGGCAGGAGATGAAGTTGCAGAAGTGAGGTTGGGGTGGGTTGGTCCTCAAGCCCACATAGATCCTGGCCCATCACCTATATAAAACTCAGATCTTCCTCTAGACAAGGGGCTCCTTTCTGGCCACCCCCATGGTCCTACCCTCAGCTCCTACTCTGACGGACTTTCCCAAGTAGCCCTGGCTGGCTCCCCCTGGCAGCCCAGACCCTGCTCTCTCTCTACCATGGGCATGCTAACAAGTAGGAAGTTCTTTCTTACGTATAACCTAAATCAGTGTTGCAACAATTCAAATCCATTTTCTGTTGTCCTAAGTAACTATATAGGGGAGTTACCATCACCATCCTTAATATATTACAATTCCTTAACATATTACAATTACCACTTTTTGAGCAAAAGCAATATGCTAAGAGCTTTAAGGGAAAAGGCTCAGAGAGGTTAAGTAACTTGTCAAAAGTCACACAGCTAAATGCTGCGGGAAGATTCAGACCCAGTTCTATCTAACTCCAAGCTGAACTCTTTCTATTATGTTCTTCTTCCCTCCCCTGGCTCTTCTCAAACATACAGACTCTCAACACTTCTCTTTATGGATGGTCACAATAACCTGATTTATCTATATATAAACAACTAGGTGGTTTTCTTGTTCCCCATACCTTGCCCTGTACAGGTTGAATCAAGAGTCAGTCTCTATACACACTACTATATACAAAATAGATAACCAACAAGGACCTACTGTATAGCACAGGGAACTATACTCAATATCTTGTAATAACCTATAAGAGAATGTAAAAAAATATATATATATGTATAACTAAATCACTTTGCTGTATACCTGAAACTAACACAACATTGTAAATCAACTATATTCCAATATAAATAAATAAATAGATTCAGTCTCTAAAAAAAAAAAAAAAAAGTCTAGTGTAAGACGTTTTCAATCTTATAGTCTTACAATATAAAGACATTTAGGAATTGAGGGTAAAAAATAATAAAGATAATCATGATAATTACTGCCAACATTAATTGAACATTTTCTATGTGCCAAATAAAGGGCTAACATACATGATCTCACTTAATCTTTATAAGAATCCTAGGAAGTAAATATTATCATCCCCATTTCCCAGAAGTGGACACTGAAGCCCAGACTGATGAAGTGATTAAAGATCCCAAAGATCCAGTAACTCTGACAAGGAAGTGGCAATAACAGTGTCACCTGAAGGAAGGCCACTTACAGGGACAGCACTTTACTAGTGAATTCCTAAATTAGGCCAATGCAGATCAAACACTCCTTTTGCAAACTAGAGATTCTGTTTAGAAAAGACTCCAGGAGTAACAAATAAGATGTAAACCAAAAGACTGAAGTGAATCCACGACATAAAAATTTGACTAATCCCATTTCAACTTTTCGAATCAGCCTCAGCTGAAGGCACCCTCCCCAAATCACTTGCCCAACTTGGCTCACGGCACCTCTACTATCTTTCCTAAATTCTTGATTATTTAATTCAGTTCAGAACAGCAAGAATGTAATAGGTTTTGCAGTAAGCGGGCCTCTCACTGTTGTGGCCTCTCCCGTTGCGGAGCACAGGCTCCGGACGCGCAGGCTCAGCGGCCACGGCTCACGGGCCCAGCCGCTCCGCGGCATGTGGGATCGTCCCGGACCGGGGCACAAACCCGTGTCCCCCGCATCGTCAGGCGGACTCTCAACCACTGCGCCACCAGGGAAGCCCGCGGTGGCTTCTCTTGTTGCGGAGCACAGGCTCTAGGTGCACAGGCTTCAGTAGTGGTGGCACACGGGCTCAGTAGTTGTGGCGCACGGGCTTAGTTGCTCCGCAGCATGTGGGATCTTCCCGGACCAGGAATTCAACCCGTGTCCCCTGCATTGGCAGGTGGATTCTTATCCACTGTGTCACCAGGGAAGTCCCTGCTGCTGTTATTAGCTTGATGACATTAATAGTGTTTAGTAAGAGCCTCAAGGATTAGCACCCACCAGCTGGGCTAATCTGACAAAGGCAATTGAAACACCAAAGAAACAGGACATAATTATAATTTACACTGTGGGCAGCAGTGTAGGCAGTGCAACTGCTCCACGAGGCATTAGGGAATGTGGGTTGAAAGGGTCTGAAAATATATATATTCTTTGACCCAGAAGTTCACATCCAGGAATTTATTTTATACAATTAAGGAAGCCATCAAAGATTTGGTTACAAGAATGTTCATCATCATGTTGTTTAAAACTGAGAAATTGGTTTAATCAACTGTATAGAGCATCTATACAATGGAGTACTATGTAGTTGTGAAAAAAAGATGCTACAGAACTAGATACCCTGACGCATAAAGAAGAGACTTTTTTTTTTCAAAGATCTGCAAATGGTAACAAACACTTTAAAAAAGTTCAACATCACTAATCATTACAGAAATGCAAATCAAAACTGCAATGAGATACCATTTCACACCCACTAGGATGGCTACTATTAAAAAAACAAAACAAAACAGAAAACAAGTGTTGATGAGGATGTGAAGAAATTGGAACACTTATGCGCTATTGGTGGGAATATAACAGGGTGCAGCCACTGTGGAAAACGGTATGGTGATTCCTCCAAAATGTTAACTTAGAAGTACTATATGATTCAGCATTTCCACTTCTGGGTATATACGCAAAAGAATTGAAAGCACGGACTCGCTACAACATGGATGAACCTAGAGGACATTCTGCTAAGTGAAATAAGCCAAACACAAAAAAGGTAAATACTTTGACTCCCATGTACACTTTTCTGTAGAGCAGAGATCTGCTGATCAAACCAGCACAGGATTCCAATCACCTCAGCAGTGACATTTTTCTAGGTACAGAAATGAACTGACATTTTTCTTTCTATATCAGGTTCTTAAGATTTTCATAATTATGAGTCAGTCTTTGAGTCTGATAACCTCTGAATGATATTATGTGCTGAATAATTAAATTATAATGGAACACCGATAGAGATGCCTCAGATCTCCTTATCTCACATTTTAACTGACAGTGTGGTCATTATAAAATGACTAAGGGTGAGGAGTACGAGAGAGAGGAGTAGAAGACAAACACACCCCTTCTTCTCTCCGCAAAGCCTTTCTAGCAACCTCTCCCCTCAACCAATCAAGCTATCTCCCAGTACTGAGATGTCACAAGATCACCCTTGACTTAAACCCCAGGCTGTCTCATATGAATTACCACAAAGGCATCTTATCCTCTGATAACACATCTCACATCAGGTTCTGTAACTTAAGACTCCACCAGGGGGTACTTCCCTGGTGGCACAATGGTTAAGAATCCACCTGCCAATGCAGGGGACACGGGTTCGATCCCTGGTCCAGGAAGATACCACATGCCACGGAGCAACTAAGCCCATGTGCCACAACTACTGAGCCTGTGCTCTACAGCCCGCGAGCCACAACTACGAGCCCACATGCCACAACTACTGAAGCCCATGTGCCTAGAGCCCGTGCTCTGCAACAGGAGAAGCCACCGCAATGAGAAACCGCACACCACAACGAAGAGTAGCCCCCGCTCGCTGCAACTAGAGGAAGCCCAGGCACAGCAACAAAGACCCAATGCAGCCAAAAATAAATAAATAAATTAAAAAAAAAAAAAGACTCCACGAGGAATCCTGTAGCCTTTCCAGCTTCACATGACGCCCCCTCCTCTCTGCTTTTGTTCATTTGGGTGTGACTTCACTTCCTCTTTGCACATCAAATAACGGACTTGCTTTCCAGGTCTGCAGAGGAAGACTCAGAGTGGGAAACAGAGATATTGTGTAGATCTTCCAAACTGACTCTCCACCTATTACGGACTGACTCTGTGCCACTCCACAATTACCAGTCCCCTGCTGTGCCCTTAGTATGAATTTTGATGTCCTCTGATGACCCTTATCAACATTCTCAAAGCCATACATCATGACTTGGATGCATCCCTAGAAAGCAAACACAGCAGAGTACTCATTGTCTGGGGCTACTGATCCCTTGGACTGTCCTCTGGGGCTGAATCAGATGTCAGCTCAAGGAGTTGCATTTCTACCTCCTTAAATTCCCTCTACAACTTTCCATAACATAAACTTTGCCTACTCACACTGTTCAGGAGTGAAAGCTCATCAGGGTCTCAGGCCACAAAGGTCAGTTGCTATTTCCAGAAGCCTGGCATGGTACATGAATTGATTTAGGAGGAATATGAGAAGACTGTGTATGATATAGAGGCATGCTATTAAATAACATTAAGTCACACAGTGAGACAATTATTCTCCATTCAATTACCCTTTGATTAGTTCTAGAAGACAGTCCCTGGTGAATTCTACCCTGTTTTTAACGCATCTCCAAGGCCTGCTAACCTCCACCTTGAACAAAGAGAAAGTGGACCTCAAGCAGGTAACAGTATCTGGCCAAAATGTAATAATATTTTGTTTCATTTGTATGTAGTTTTTAAATTATCTTTTTTTTCATGGTACGGGAGGCTTGTTTTCTATTTACTATAGTAAATAAAGTTTCCTTTTAAAATAAACTTGGTGACGAAAGGGTGTCCATTTAAAGAAAAAATATGAAGTAAATAATAGTACAGATGGTAAGCACAGATGGCAAAAATGTGAAAACTGAAGCTGGGGTCCTGGTTTGGGGTCAGACGCAACAGCACAGGGAGATCAGCTCGGTGCTTTGTGTCCCCCTAGAGGGATGGGATAGGGAGGGTGGGAGGGGATATGGGGATATATGTATACGTATAGCTGATTTACTTTGTTATACAACAGAAACTAACACACCATTGTAAAGCAATTATACTCCAACAAAGCTGTAAAAAGAAAAAAAAAAAAAAGAATGGCCTAGGTTTGAATTTTGGCTGTGCCACTTGGTAGCTCTGGGATCCTGGGCCAGTTATTTCACTTGTTTGAGGGGATAATCCATCCCTATGGAGTAGTTGCATGGATTAAATATGTGGATTAAATATGTAAGCGCATCACCGAGCAAGGTATGTGACTCATAAAAGCAGCCCACTCAATGGATACTTTTGGTATGACTATTGCCCCACCTAACTCTGGACCACAAGCTGTGTTTGCTTTCCAGACTGAGGAGTCTGGCCCCACAAGGGTCCATCCCTGGCCACATAAGCAACACAGAAAAGGCTGTTTCTGGTTGAGTCCCACACTGGCATGCCTGGATGTTCTCTGCCTTCATCTCTTCCATGGTCATCCATCAGTGGACTCTCCCAGCTCCTGACCTTCCCTCCTGAGTGCGGACAGCCCGATCTTTTCATTCATTTCTTCATTAATGGGACACATACTCATTAAGCGCCTGTCCAGCACAGGGGAGACAGCACTGACCGTGGAAGCCGAGCCGCAGCTCTCAGAGCACCTCCACTGCGGATGCATGCAGATGAGCAGTAATCAACAAGAAGACACAGACATGGAACACTTTCAGATAGTTTGTGCCCTGATCTCCTCTTGAAAAGGACACTTGCTTACAATGTGAGAGCAGAAACAAGAAGGGAGAAGACAGCTTTTCCCCAGCTCAGCGGGGAATGTGCATGTCAGATGACAGAAATTTTTTGTCACTCTACACGTGTCCAAGAATGACCAAGAAAGTGTTTCGAGTATGGATTTGGGGGTTACAAGTAAATTCTAGTGAGCAGACGGATTCGCAAATACCGAATCTGCAAATAATGAGAACTGACTGTAAATTAGTGTGATGTGATAGAGAGTGAGGAGGAGGGGGGTTCAATTTTCAATGGGGAATCTCTCTGAGGAAGAGGTAACATCTCAGCTGAAACTTGAATGATGAGATGAAGCCAGTCATGTGAGGTTCAGGGGACACAGTGTGCCAGGGAGAAGGAGCAGCAAGAGTACAGGACGGGAGAAAGAAACAAGCTTGGCGAGTCGGGAATCAGAAAGGAGCAGCTGAAGTGTAGAGAGTAGCCTGTGATGGGGAGAGAGGCAGGAGATGAAGTTGCAGAAGTGAGGTTGGGGTGGGTTGGTCCTCAAGCCCACATAGATCCTGGCCCATCACCTATATAAAACTCAGATCTTCCTCTAGACAAGGGGCTCCTTTCTGGCCACCCCCATGGTCCTACCCTCAGCTCCTACTCTGACGGACTTTCCCAAGTAGCCCTGGCTGGCTCCCCCTGGCAGCCCAGACCCTGCTCTCTCTCTACCATGGGCATGCTAACAAGTAGGAAGTTCTTTCTTACGTATAACCTAAATCAGTGTTGCAACAATTCAAATCCATTTTCTGTTGTCCTAAGTAACTATATAGGGGAGTTACCATCACCATCCTTAATATATTACAATTCCTTAACATATTACAATTACCACTTTTTGAGCAAAAGCAATATGCTAAGAGCTTTAAGGGAAAAGGCTCAGAGAGGTTAAGTAACTTGTCAAAAGTCACACAGCTAAATGCTGCGGGAAGATTCAGACCCAGTTCTATCTAACTCCAAGCTGAACTCTTTCTATTATGTTCTTCTTCCCTCCCCTGGCTCTTCTCAAACATACAGACTCTCAACACTTCTCTTTATGGATGGTCACAATAACCTGATTTATCTATATATAAACAACTAGGTGGTTTTTCTTGTTCCCCATACCTTGCCCTGTACAGGTTGAATCAAGAGTCAGTCTCTATACACACTACTATATACAAAATAGATAACCAACAAGGACCTACTGTATAGCACAGGGAACTATACTCAATGTCTTGTAATAACCTATAAGAGAATGTAAAAAAATATATATATGTATAACTAAATCACTTTGCTGTATACCTGAAACTAACACAACATTGTAAATCAACTATATTCCAATATAAATAAATAAATAGATTCAGTCTCTAAAAAAAAAAAAAAAAAGTCTAGTGTAAGACGTTTTCAATCTTATAGTCTTACAATATAAAGACATTTAGGAATTGAGGGTAAAAAATAATAAAGATAATCATGATAATTACTGCCAACATTAATTGAACATTTTCTATGTGCCAAATAAAGGGCTAACATACATGATCTCACCTCACTTAATCTTTATAAGAATCCTAGGAAGTAAATATTATCATCCCCATTTCCCAGAAGTGGACACTGAAGCCCAGACTGATGAAGTGATTAAAGATCCCAAAGATCCAGTAACTCTGACAAGGAAGTGGCAATAACAGTGTCACCTGAAGGAAGGCCACTTACAGGGACAGCACTTTACTAGTGAATTCCTAAATTAGGCCAATGCAGATCAAACACTCCTTTTGCAAACTAGAGATTCTGTTTAGAAAAGACTCCAGGAGTAACAAATAAGATGTAAACCAAAAGACTGAAGTGAATCCACGACATAAAAATTTGACTAATCCCATTTCAACTTTTCGAATCAGCCTCAGCTGAAGGCACCCTCCCCAAATCACTTGCCCAACTTGGCTCACGGCACCTCTACTATCTTTCCTAAATTCTTGATTATTTAATTCAGTTCAGAACAGCAAGAATGTAATAGGCTGAAGAGTGAGGTGCCTCCAGACTCCTCTCTACTCCCAAAACACTAAGCCCATTCTCTCCACATTGCTTTCTGCACTTTTCTTCATCTGTGTAAACCTTTACATTCATTATGTTTCAAGAAATGTCAGATCCCCTTCTCTCAATGCTGCCCATCACAGTCCTCACCATCTGTATTACTCCTTTGCACACACAGACCTTCCATAAACTATTATGTATTTAAAGTGTGCACATCTCATTTCCCCAGTGATATAATAAACTACTGGGGCAGGAAGTATGCTAATATTGTTTTGTATTCCTTGAAGTATCCAGCAAAATGTTAGGCCCAGGATATATTTACGTTTCTAAAGTATGAATAGATTTGTATTTGTGCTTCTTTTTCTATAACTGTATATGTATTAACAAGTATTTATTTGTCCTACCAATAATCTAAGATTATAAGCTCATTGTTGGAACAGATAATAACTTCATATCCTTGTACAGTACTGTATGTTTAAATTTTGTTTTTTTAAGAATGAGGTTAAGGGAGGGTGTGGCCAGGTGGCAGAGTAGGAAGACCTGGAGCTCACCAGCTCCTACAGGCACACCTAATCACAACTACCCACAGAGCAACTATAAATGAGAATGACCTGAAGACTAGCAGAGATTTTCCACAACTAAAGACACAGAGAAGGAACCACAATGAGAAGGATAGAAGGGCAATGCCACGACCTAGTCAAGACCCACTCACCCAGGTCAGCAACCCACAAACAAGAGGATAATCACAATTACAGAGATTCTCCCCAAAGAGCAAGGGTTCTGAGCCCCACATCGGGCTCCCCAGTCCAGGAATCCTAAACCGAGAAGACAAGCCCCCAGAACATCCGGCTTTGAAGGCCGGAAGGGCTTGGCTACATGAGAGCAAGAGGGCTGTAGGAACAGAGACTCATCTGTTAAGGGTGTGTGCAAAATCTCATACACTCTGAGACCCAGGACAGAGGCAGTAGTTTGAAAGGAGCCTGGGTCAGACCTATTTTCTGATCTCAGAGAGCCTCCCAGAGAGGCAAGAGCTCACCCTGGGGTCACTGATGCTGGTGGCAGCCATTTTGGGGAGCTCGTTCTACCACAAGAACACTGGTGCTAGCAAGTGCCATTTTGGGGTCCACCCTATAGACTATTAGTGCCAGGGGCTTACCTGCCCACTAGTGGGCCGGCAGCAGCTGTGTGCCCCAACCAGACCATGTAGACAGCCACATGGGAAGCCTACCCCACCCTCCAACCTGACCATTGCCACTGTGCAAGGCACAGCCTTGCAGCCAACCAGGCCAGGGGCCAGCCCTGCCTACCAGACCACCCACAGTACTCTTCCCACCACAACAGAAGGGGTCACACAGGGGGTACCCCTAGAGCATACAGCTCTGAACAGCAGGGGAGTGAGCTGCTGGGCCCCACAGGATGTCAACTGCATAAGGCCACTTCTCCAAGATCCAGAAACTTAACCAACCTACCTGATACACAGAAATAAATACAGAAAATTGGGCAAAATGATGAGAGAGCAAAATATGTTCTAAACAAAGAAGGAACAAGAGAAAACCTCAGAAAAAGAACTAAATGAAATGGAGAAAAGCAATCTACTTGATAAAGAATTCTAGGTAATGATCATTAAGATGCTCCACAAACTTGGGAGAAGACTTGGATGAACACAGTGAGAATTTTAACTGATAGGTAGTTAGAAAATACAAAGATGCCCCAAACAGACCCGAAGATAAAATAACCAGAAAAAAAAAAAACAACTACAAGTAATGAACAGTATATTAGATGATACAGAGGAGTGGAATAGCAATCTGGAAGACAGACTAGTGGAAATCACCCAAGATGAACAGAAAATAAAAGAATTTGAAAAAATGAGGGTAGTTTAAGAGACCTCTGGGACAACATCAAGCGTACCAACATTCACATTATAGGGGTACCAGAAGAAGAGAGAAAAGGGCAGAGAACTTACTTGAAGAAATAGCAGGTGAAAACTTCCTTAACCTAGGGAAGGAAACAGACATCCAGGTAGAGGAAGTACAGAGTCCCAAACAAGAAGAACTGAAAGAGGTCCACACCACAACATGTTATAATTAAAATGGAAAAAATTAAGGATAAAGAGAAAATCTTAAAAGCAGCAAGAGAATGCCCACAGACTGTCAACTGACTTTTCAGCAGAAACTTAACAGGCCAGGAGGACGGCCATGATATATTTCAAGTGATGAAAGGATAAAATGTACACCACAAATGCTCTATCTGCAAGACTCTCATTCAGATTTGAAGGACAGAGAAAGAGCTTTGCAGACGAGCAAAAGCTAAAAAAGTTCAGCACCACTAAACCAGCTTTACAAGAAACGTTCAAGGAATCTCTCTAAGTGAAAAAGAAAAGACCACAACTAGAAACATGAAAATTAGGAAAGGAAAATTCTCACTGGTAAAGGCAAACATATAGTAAAAGTCGTAGATCAACAACTTATAAAGATAGAAGGAAGGTTAAGTCAAAAGTAGGAAAATCATCTATATCCACAATAAATAATTAAGGGGTACACAAAACAAAAAGATGTAAAATATGACATCAAAAACATTAAATATGGGGAGGTGGAAGTAAAAATACAGGGTTGTTACAATGCATTAGAACTGAAGAGATCCTCAACTTAAAATAATCACATATATATATACACATAGGTTGTTATATATGAAACTTATGGTAATAATAAACCAAAACCTTTAATAGATGTACACACACACACACACACACACACACACACAAAAGAAAGGAATCCAAACATAACACTAAAGAGAGTCATCAAGTCACAAGAGAGGAGAGCAAAAGAAAAAAGGAACAAAAGAGAACCATAAAAACGACCAGACAACAATTAACAAAATGGCAATAAGTACATACTTATCAATAATTACTTTAAATGTAAATGAACAAACTGCTCTGATCAAAAGACAGAGTGGCTGAATGGATTAAAAAACAAGACCCATCTATATGCTACCTATAGGAGACTCACTTCCAATCTAAAGACACACACAGACTAAAAATGAAGGGATGGGAAAAATACTCCACATAAATGCAAATGAAAAGAAAGCCGGGGTAGCAAATGTACATCAGACAAGACAGACTTTATTTTTTTTTAATCTTATTTCAGTTTACTTTTTTATACAGCAGGTTCTTATTAGTTATCTGTTTTATACATATTAGAGTATATATGCCAATCCCAATCTCCCAGTTCATCACACCACCACCAACCCCCGCCCCCGCTTTCCCCCCTTGGTGTCCATATGTTTTTCTCTACATCTGTGTCTCTATAGACAAGACAGACTTTAAAACAAAGATGTTATCAAGAGACAAAGAAGGACATTACCATTTAATGATCAAGGGATCAATCCAAGAAGCAGATACAACAACTGTAAATGTATATGCACCCAACATAGGAGCACCTAAATACATTAAGCAAATACAGGTAAACATCAAGGGAGAAACTGACAGTAATACAATAATAGTAGGGGACTTTAACACCTCATTTACATCTATGGACAGATCATCCAGAAAAAAAAATCAATATGGAAACATGGCCTTAAATGACACATTAGACTAGACCGATTTCATAAATATTGATATATATAGAACATTTCAACCTAAAGCAGGAGAATACACATACTTTTCAAGTGCACATGGAACATTCTCCAGGACAGATCACATGCCACAAACTAAATCTGAATAAATTTAAGATAACTGAAATCATATCAACGGTATGAGCAGAGAAATCAACTACAAGAAAATAAATGAAAAAACACAAACGCATGGAGCCTAAACAATATGCTACTGAACAACCAATGGGTCACTGAAGAAATCAAAAGGAAATTTTAAAAAAAATCTGGAGGCAAATGAAAAAGAAACACAGTCCAAACACAACAATACAACAATCCAAAATCTACAGAACACAGCAAAAGCTGTTCTAAGAGGAAAGTTTACAGCCATATAAGCGTACCTCAGGAAACAAGAAAAATCTCAAAACAATCTAAACTTACACCTGAAGGAACCAGAAAAAGAAGAATAAACAAAACCTAAAGTTAGTAGAAGGAAAGAAATAATAAATATCAGTGCAGAAATAAATGAAATAAAGACTAAAAACACAGAAAAGATCGATGAAAGAGCTGGTTCTGAAAAGATACACAAAATTAATAAACCTTTAGCCAGACTCATAAGAAAAAGAGAAGGCCCAATAAATAATCCAGAAATGAAAGAGAAATTACAAATTAAACCACGGAAATACATAGGATCATTAGAGATTACTTCGAACAATTATACGTCAACAAAATGAACAATTTACAATAGATATATTCCTAGGAACATACAATCTCCCAAGACTGAATCAGGAAGAAACAGAAAATATGAACAGACCAGTTACCAGTAATGAAATTGAATCAGTAATTTAGAAAACTACCAACAAACAAAAGTCCAGGACCAGTAGGTGAATTCTACCAAACATTTAAAGAGTTAATGCCTATTCTTCTCAAACTATTCCAAAAAATTGAAGATGAAGGAACACTTTGGAATACATTCTATAAGGCCAGCATCACCCTAACAAAAAACAGGCAAAAACACCACAAAAAAGTAGAATTACAAGCCAATATCACTGATGAACACAGATGCAAACATTCTCAAAATATTAGCAAACTGAATTCAACAATACATCAAATGAATCATATACCATATCAAGTGGAATTTATCCCAGGGATGCAAGGATGGTTCAATATCCACAAATCAATCAATATGATACACCACATTAACAAACTGAAGAATAAAAATGATATGATCATATTGATAGATGCAGAAAAAGCTATTGATAAAATTCAACACCATTTATGATAAAAACTCTCCAGAAAGTGGGCATAGAGGGAACCTACCTCAATATAATAAAGGCCATATATGACAAGCCCACAGTTAACATCATATTCAATGATGAAAAGCTGAGAGCATTTCCTCTAAGATCAGGAACAAAACAAAGATGTCCACTCTCACCACTTTTATTCAACATAGTTTTGGAAGTCCTGGCCACAGCACTCAGAGAAGAAAAATAAATAAAAGGAATCCGAATTGGAAAGGAAGAAGTAAAACTGTCACTGTTTGCAGATGACATGATACCATATATAGAAAATCCTAATGACGCTACCAAAAAAATCAGAATTAATAAATGAATTCAGTAAAGATCCAGGATAAAAATGTAATACAGAAATCTGTTGTGTTTCTATACACTAATAACAAACTATCAGAAAGAGAAATTAAACCTCATTAACAATTTCATCAAAAAGAATAAAATACCTAGGAATAAATATAACCAAAGAGGCAAAAAACTTGTACTTTGAAAGCTATAAGACACTGATGAAAGAAATTGAAGACGACACAAACAAATGGAAAGATATACTGTGCTCATGGGTTGGAAGAATTAATATTGTTAAAATGACCATAAACCCTAAGGCAATCTACAGATTCAATGCAATCCCTATCAAAATACCCATGACATTTTTCACAGAACTAGAACAAATAATTCTAAAATTTGTATGGAAACACCAAAGACCCCAAATAGCCAAAGCAATCTTGGGAAAGGAGAACAAAGCTAGAGGTATCATGCTCCCTGATTTCAAATTATACTACAAAGCTATAGTAATCAAAACAGTCTGGTACTGGCACACACAAAAAAGATACATAGATCAATGTAACAGAATAGAGAGTAGAGAAATAAATCCAAACTTATGTGGTCAATTAGTCTCCAACAAAGGAGGCAATGGGGAGTAGATAGTCTCTTCGATAAACGATGCTGGGAAAAGTGGACAGCTACATGCCAAAGAATCAAACTGGACTACTTTCTAACACCATGCACAAAAATAAACTCAAAATGGATTAAAAACTTAAATGCAAGAACTGAAACCATAAAAGTCCTAGAAGAAAACATAGGCAGCATGGTCTTAGCAATATTTTTTGGATCTTTCTCCTCAGGCAAGGGCAAAAAAGCAAAAATGAACAAATGGTACTACATGAAACTAAAAAGATTTGCACAGCAAAGGAAACTATCAAGAAAGGCAGCCTACCAAATGGAAGGAGGTATTTGCAAATGAATTACCCAATAAGGAGTTTCTATCCAAAATATACAAAGAACTCATACAACTCAACAACAACAACAAAAAATTGAAAAATGGGAGGAGTACTTGTATACACATTTTTCCAAAAAAGACATACAGATGGCCAACAGACATGTGAAAAGATAGTCAGCATCACTAATCACCAGGGAAATGCAAATCAAAACCAGAATGAGATACTACCTCATACCTGTCAGAATGGCTATTTTCAAGAAGATAACAAATAAAAAATATTGGTGAGGATGTAAAGAAAAGGAAACCCTTGTGTACTGTTTGTGGGATTGTAAACTGGTACAACCACTATGGAAAACAGTATGGAGGTTCCTCAAAAAATTAAAAATAGAACTACCATATGATCCAGAAATTCCACTTCTGAAGAAAACAAAAACAGTAATTGGAAAGATATGTGCACCCCTATGTTCACCACAGCATTATTTACAATAGCCAACAAATGGAAGCAACCTGTGTCCATTGATAGATACATGGATAAAGAAGATGTGGTATATATATATATATATATATATATATATATATACGTATATATATGTATTATATATACAATGGAATATTAATAGGCTTAAAAAAGAATGAAATCTTGCCATTTGCAAAAACATGGATGGACCTAGAGGGTATCATGCTAAGTGAAATAAGTCAGACAGAGAATATAAATATCAAATGATTTCATATGTGAAATAAAAACATAAATAAATAAAATAAAATGAAAATAGACTCAACAGATACAGAGAACAAACGGGGAGAACAAACGGTTCACAGAGGGGAGTATGGTGGGGGTGGGGTCGGGTGGGAGAATTAGGTGAATAGTTAAGTGATACAAACCTCCAGTTATAATGTAAATAAGCCATGGGGATGTAATATACAGCATAAGGACAATAATATTATAGTAACTTTGTATGGGGACAGATGGTTAAAGGACTTATTGTGGTGATCATTTCATAAAGCACACAAATGTCAAACCATTATATAGTGCTCCTGAAACATAATATTGTACATCAACTATATTTTTAAAGGCTTCCAGTGTGGCAGGCACAAATTGCTTTTTTGCCAGAAATATTAAAATCATTTTATGTATTTTTACAGTTGCCTAAGTATCCTCTCTATTTTCTTATATTTCTGAATCAAAAGGCATTAAATAAACCTCTCTTTGTTCACTATAAACACTGGATGAGGCAAATGTGAAAATCATTTGAAGAAATGTGAAACAGTAAAAGCAATTTACTTTTGTCAAAATAAGAAAGTGCCAAAGGCTGTTATAAATGGCAAGAAGGCAAACATAGCCAATATATGCAAATATAAATGTAAAGGGGGGAAACTGAGCATAAAACTGTATTTGTATGTAACATATACATGTATGTAATGGACACATGTATGTACACAACACCATTACAAGAATGAAAAACAAAGATGAGGAGTAATTTAAAACAAAGCAAGAGCATTTTCTTCTATTACATTGCTTAACTTCATAACAATAAAATGTTAATAAGGAAAGAAAATATGGAAAGAAAAGCCCAGATCTGTATACATTTTATAAACATCCATAACTAAAACATTTCATACCTGTAAACATGGCGTGAAAGTAAGGACTACAGGCGGCCAGCACCACTCTGTGAGCAGAAATTTCCATGTCTTCAGCCACAATTGTGACATCACACAGCAAATTCTGACTGTTTACAAAACAGGGAGAGAATAATTTTAATGATAACAAGAGTAAGTGTATTGAACACCCTATGCAAAAATTTTACGGTAAAAGTCCAATTTTCTGAAGTTAAGACTAACTAAAAATTGCCATCCTTAAAAACAGGATACCCAAACATGAAGAACATAGAAAACAGTCATGACATAGGCCAACATGCCTTGGCCCTCACTCAGAATCTTGCCTTTGTTTAACAGAGAAATCTTTCCAAACTTGATTACTGATTTCTCAACCTAATAAAAATTACTGGCAGCAAACCATTAATGGGGTGTAAAACGGGAGGCTGTTTGCATTAAGAACTGCATCAGCAGAAGTGGCAGATGGTGGTATGACACTAAGATAAAGACAAAATGAAACACACGAAGAAAACTAAATTGGGTCAAAGTATCAAAACTATACAGACATAGAAAATGTCCTGGTCATCAAGCAAAGGTAAAATTACATTCAACTACCTGCTGCTTGAAAGGCGTTTGAGCATTTGAAGTTTAACTTAATCAGAACACTTTCCCAATGCAAAATATCTCATTCTTCAAGGTCAGAAAATATTACCACACATAAAATTAAATGTAAGTTTAATGCTGTGCCCTGTAAGTTGAAGCACGGGTCACGATGCCATATGAGACATCAGGAAGGTCCACGTGTTAGACTCAAGAGGTGGCCATCACTCAACTGTAATTCCTCCAGATCAGTGTGGAAAACTAACAAAGTCTACAGTCTGCTCTGCGTAGATAAAATCATTCTGCAATTCTATGAATTCCATGGGTTCACAAGTTAAGCAGGGGGAACTCAGTGGTGTTTTCAGGAAGGTGTTATACAGGAGCTCCACCCGCATGTATTATTTCACTTAGACCCTACCAAAACCTTACGAGGTCCATGTTATTGTGATTTTTACCCTTAAAATGTATAGCTGGGGAAACCAAGGAAAAGATGAATAAGAAGCCTGAAGTCACCACTAGTGGCAATGCCAGGATTCAAATCTATGGAGTCTGGCTCACAAAACCATCTAAAGCTATGTGGTTTTAAGACTTGTTAAAGCTTGAATAAAACAGGGAATAGAAAGAAAGAAACAACACCCAATTATTATTTGACATACTGTATACTAGAAGCTATTTTTTAAAGTTCTATATATAGTTTATAAAAGGGCTGGTTTTAGTGGGTTTTTAGCACTACCTCTACAAGAATAGTTAGAAAAAATCAAATTCAACAAAGTCCTGCAAGATCATCTCTGCCATTAAGGAGACTAGCAGAAAGGACTGACAATGCAAGGATTACAGGACAAAGTGGAAAGCACCAGAGTGAAGATGCTAGGGGAACAGGGGAGCATCTAAATCAGACTGGGGGTCAGAAAAGGTGTCCTGCAGCTACTGCCCTTAGCCGAGTTCTAAACACAAGTGTTAGCTCGATGGAGAAGGACAAGAGAACCCCACACAGAAAAGCAGATGCTGGACAGAGACATGAAGCAGCAAAGCACAACGGGGTGTGTGGCACAAGAAGCATGGGCGAGAAGGAGAAGAGGGATGCTGGGGTCAGCAGGGCCATCCAGGTTTCCTACGGTGACCAGGTCATCTGGACACAGCTCAAACGTGAGTCAAGTGCACCTTTATGCCTATTTTCCTTTTGTCCATAATCCTTCCTAGTGCTCTGGTTTCAAGATGGAACTCAAGTGGAATTACACTTAAATGCCTCCAAATCACATAATTAATTACATTCAACTTCAAATATAATTACTCATTGATCCAAACCTTCTAGCATAACACCCGCTGGCTATCACATAATTATCTTGGCTTTACTGGCTTATTAGCTGATGTTAGTTAACAATAGAGTAAAAACACTGTCAAAACAGTATGCAGCCACACCCTGGGTTAGGTCACATGGAGTCTAATGCCACATTATAGATCAAGGACATGCTTAGATTTAGTGTTCAATTTTTTATCTTTCTGTCTCTAGCAATAACATGTTTTTAAAACAGCACTCACAGAGAGATTTGACCAACCTTCTTATCATTCAGCCAGTGTGTGTCTGTTGACTCTGGCCCTTACCTCTTCATTCCAAGTGTGCATGCTCACAAGAAGTTGAGTGACTTTAGGTGAGGAGAAGAGGGCTACAAATAAAATCCGGCAATAAAAATAACAGAAACTTGTTTTAGCAGCCCATACCCAAAGTCTACATAGTGAGTTTATATTCCTATTATGTGAAATCTAATGAGGGAATGGACTATAGAAGGAAAAGTCTTTCAGAATAATGGTATAAATAAAGTTGCTACTTAGCAAAATCTGAATTTATTCACTCATTCATCAAACATCTAAAGTGTGTACTGGGCACCAAGGACTATGTCAGTTTACCACAGTAAACAAGACAATGTCCATGATAGCAAGGAGTTTACAGTGGAGCTGGGGAAAGAGACAAGCTGACGGGTACTTACAAAATGAACTGATAGCTACTAGGGCAAGTGTGGGGTGTTTGAGTACACAGGAGACAGGTCAAGCCCAAACATAAAGGAAAGCTTTGGAAAGAAAACTGCTTCTAAGCTCAAGTCTGGAGAATAACAGGAGTTACACAGGCCTTATGTAAAACTCAAATGACACAGAAAAAAAGATAGGTGCTCATCTCCCAAGTGAAACATCATGAAAATCGGTCCTTCTCAAGAAAAAAATTGCTTTGAAAACGAATCATACCCAAATATATCTAGACACCCTTTGGTTTTCTGATATCAAACGAATGAATTCCTAAGACTAGAAAACCCTATCACTGCTATATATACAGAAGCCTCCCTTAATCATGGTGGATACATTCCAAGACCTCCAGTGGATCCCTAAAACCACAGATAGTACCGAAACCTATATGTACCATGTTATTTCCTACACATATATACCCATGATAAAGTTCAATTTATAAATTAGGCACAGTAAGAGATTAACAGTAACTAGTAATAAAATACAACAATGATAACTATACTGTAATAAAAGTTATGTGAATGTAACCTCTCTCTCGAAATATCTTACTGTACAAATTTAATGCCTTCTCTATCTTAACTAAGCCATTATCATGCCCTGTGGCTGTAACTTGCATAGATTGAGGTGCAACAGCAAAACTAGCATAAATTTCTTTTTCCTTTTTCACAATTTCACAGATAGAAGATTCCTTCTTACCATAGATCTTTAGCAACCTCAACATATGATTTTTTTTTCTTTTCTTACTAAGTCAAGAACATTCACCCCTTTCACTTAAAGGAAGTACTTTACAGCATATCTTTGGCATATCTGAATTGCCAGCATCACTTCTCCTGTGCTTTGGGGCCATTATGAGTTAAAATAAGGGTCACTTGAACACAAGCACTGTGATACTGCAACAGTCAACCTGATAACCAAGAGGGCTAACGGCCGGCACACACTGGACAGAGGGATGGTTCATGTCTCAAGTGGAATGGAGCAGGAGAGTGAGATTTCATCACACTACTCAGAACAGTACTCAGTTTAAAACTTATGAATTATTTCTGGAATTTTCCATTTAATATTTTCAGAGTGTGGTTGACTACAGTAACTAAAACCTTGGATAAGGGGGGACTAATGTGTATCTTCTTAAAGTAAAATGTGCCATTAGGCTCTGAGATATCTAAAATAATTGGTAGTTTCACGAAACAAGAATTTACTTTCTACTGGAAGTGGGGGTGGTAGACAGATTACATAGATAGCATCTGGCCACCTTTCTTCCTCAGGTGCCAGGCTGTGTGAGATCTGGAGGCACTTCCTGCCACATGGAGCAGAATCAGAATAACGGCCGAGGTGCTAGGCTGCTGAGATGAGCTTTAGCCAGAGTCCACAGAGCAAACACAAGCCACAGCCTCGGAATGTGCCCAAAGGCATCTTTGGAGCAGCATCAGTGTTAGGATAAAGAAACAAGAGCAAGACAGAAAAAGAAGTTAGGCAAGAGGTCAGAAGCCAAGAAAGTTAAAGCCTAGTGAGGAAGAACAGGATGAGCCAGATGCGGAGCTGCTGATCAGCTACTTCATCAGGTTCTGGCTGCTCAGGAAGAAGGGAGGTGGGGAATGAAAACAAGCTGTTTTAAAGGTGAAAGGCTTCCTGATCACTGACTTACATCAGTTATATTTAACCAAACCTCCAAAAACTGATAGTGTCATTTACAGACAAGGGAGATGCAACCTAGCTAAAATGTCAATAATCTTGAAGAGCAACACAACTCCATAACAAGGGTCACCACCATCACCTTCTTCTTCTTAAAACAATGATGGTTTGAATTTGAATTTCTGTGGCAGTGAAGCACAGGGAAAACCTAGCTGTTGGGCTTACTACGATTCACCACCACAATTAAAGTCCTGAAAAACAGCACAGCCCCGTCAACAGATTTGCACCTGCTGAGATTTTCTAACAGGAAGCAGGAAAGGATGACAGTCAACTTGGAAACTCGTATGAAAAACCTACTACAGTCAGTGATTTAGAAACTGCCTTAAACTAGAAAAGGATCCCAGAATAGAGAATCTCAACACATAGAATCAAGAGAACAGAATGACAGGGCAAAGTGACAAAACCGAGCCACAGGAAGATGTGGGGGGAAGCACATTACTGAGTATTTGTCGAGAAGGGAACGTAACAACTCCAGATTTGAGGACTTCTAAGAATATTTGGTCACAGTTGAGAGGAGATGAAAAGAATAATTCGAAATAAAGTGAAAGAAGATATGAGTGACAGGGAAAAGATGATGGGGAGGAGGCAAAATGGAGAGATGAGGATTTCAGAGAGGGAAAACAGAAATGGCAGGAGTGAGTTTCTGAACATGTGTGATAAAAGCTCGACTACATGTAGAAAATGGAGAATATGTACAAAGAAAACTTCCTTATTAAAAGTTACTTTTTAAAAAAACTTGGTGAAATAAAACATGAGCTAGATACTCTTAGCTATAATAATTTAAAAGAAAAACAGCCAAGGTAGCATCTTCCGATTTTCTGACTTAGGAGGGGATACTGAAGGCAAACTCTGAGGCAGCACAGCACCCCACACTGGGAAAGAGAAGATGAAACAGAAGCAAATTCATTCACTACCATCCATTCTTCACATCTTTGAAATGTTTAATGATTCTATCCATGCTCAACAAACACCACCTAATAAGAAATCTATCACAAGTACTTAAGATACACTCTAGAAGACTACCAGTTAAATTGAGACTGTTAGCTTCAAAATGTCTCTTAAACTTTCTTAAATAAACAAATTTGCTCTGTCCTTCAAGGAATGTTTTATATTCTACTTTAGTACAACATAAAAACAAAGAAACTGACAACGTTTTATTACAGAAATATATATACACAGATTAGTGATAAAAAAAAATTCACACCCTGTGTAATTTCCTAAATCTCTTTCAAAAACAGTAATATAAAGCTATGAAAAGGTAGTCTAACTTCAGTTTGTTGTTTAATTCACTTACAACCTAAACAACAAAGTACAAATAACCAAAGAAGAGCCACAAACTCAAAGTTTTCATAGATGCGCAACAGATATAATCCTAGTAGTGATCTGGGTCCACAATGTCTAAAAGTCCTGGGGGGAAAATACAATAAGCATTCCCTTAAGAGAGGGATTCAGGATCTTCTGTTTAAATTATCTTCTGGAATGTAAGAAATGCTACTGTAGCTGAACAACTAAATGTTTATGGCTTCTGTGTGATATATAGGCAAACATTCAAACTGCTTCATAAGACTTATCCTTACTAAAAAGTTTCAAATCCTAAATGCAACTTAAGGATCAATATTAGCTTTCTTCTAAACAAATAATAGGTTGGCCCCCCCAGTAATACTCATTGGAACTTTTAAAACTCAAGTCCGGTCTTATCCCATATCCTAGTAAACAGACTTTTTTTTTTAAATTTATTTTAAACACAAAACATTAAATCTGACAGTTCCTTTTTGGTCATCTCAAAAAGCTCATGGTGTAATGTCCTCAAGCAAATGTGTGTCCGGGGTACAGCCTGCTTCTCTGTCTGTTCCACAGGCCCAATACAGTGTGTTGCATTGAGTAAGCACTCTGTAAAGGTCTATTGCTTTGATTTTGGAAATGTCAGTGTGTTAGTGCTTTGAAAAACTCCTCCTCCTGCCAAGTCATGCCTAGGAAATGTACAGAGCTGAATTCCCTACCAGAGATGTGTTGCTGTACAAGACTCACCTTTCACTACACTGCCAGGCTGTTTCTCGACGTCATTAGTCTTATGATGCTACACCCTTTCTCAAAAACCTTCACTGATTCCCACTGTCCTTGGAATTAAATCCCAATGTATCACACTGTTTAAGCCTGCCATAATTCTGACCTTTCCTACAGACTCCCCAGCATGAACTCTTCCTGATTCACTTTACCAAACAGGTTACATTTAGCCCGTCCCTAGCTTGTGCAATTATCCAGACCAGGAACTAACTGCCTTTCCTCTCCAGTCCTTTGTATGAATACTACTGCATCCCTATCAAGCCCAACCGAAACCACCTCTGTGAATTTCTCTTGTGAGAATCCTTTTCAGGACCCACATTTTGCACACGATATTCCACCACCTTATCCTCTCCTCTACATCTCCTGCACAATCACGTCACTCGAAAGGCAGGGGCCACGTCAGACACTGGCTCTGGCTCCCACACAGCCTCTGGGCGTGCTCGCTGACTTCAAAGGAGAACCAGGTACTTACAAACACTTGCTGACTACACTGTTTAGAAGTGACCACAGGGTTTTTAAAACCAATAATTGCAAGTTATTCAAACCTGTATTGGACTGGGACATAGAGCTATATCTGGGCCTCCTGTCTAAAAGAAATGAAAAACTAGTTTAAAGAAAATGTAACATTCCATTTTTATAAATTTAAATTATAATTCTTAAGTTAAACTTAAGTTATAATTCTATAACTTGGGGCTTCCCTGGCAGTGCAGTGGTTAAGAATCTGCCTGCCAATGCAGGGGACACGGATTCGAGCCCTGGTCTGGCAAGATGCCACATGCCAAGGAACAACTAAGCCCGTGCACCGCAACTACTGAGCCTGCGTTCTAAAGCCCGCAAGCCACAACTACTGAAGCCCACAGGCCACAACTATTGAAGCCTGCGCGCCTAGAGCCCGTGCTCTGCAACAAGAGAAGCCACTGCAATGAGAAGCCGGCTCACTGCAATGAAGAGTAGCCCCCGCTGGCCACAACTACAGAAAGTCCGTGCGCAGCAACGAAGACCCAATCCAGCCAAAAATCAATCAATCAATAAAATTTATATTAAAAAAATCTATAACTTAAACTTTACAAAACTCCTGTCCTCCTATTCCCATAACCATACCTAACGCCAAGTATAACTGGAAGAAAAGTGACTTTTACTTCTAAAATTTCTCTTTCATTAGCCAAAGTTTAATAACAACACTCTCTAGGGTACAGCTGATATTCTACCTATTAGAGGTGACAGCCCAAGAGCAAAAGGGAGAGAACAAGGAAGTTCTCCCTTCCCAGAAGTCAGGAAGCCACTCTAAGCTACCTATTTCTGGCAGCAGGAAGTTGATGCAAGGACAGGAAATAACAAAAGATTTTCAGCTGTACAAGGAGTAGGTTTCTTCAGAGATTTTGTTTTTGTTTTTGTTTTTTTTTAAGAATTACTGGGACTTGCCTGGTGGCGCAGTGGTTAGGAATCCGCCTGCCAATGCAGGGGACACGGGTTCAATCCCTGGTCCAGGAAGATCCCACATGCCATGGAGCAACTGAGCCCATGTGCCACAACTACTGAGCTAGCACTCTAGAACCCGCAAGCCACAACTACTGAGCCCGCACTCCTAAAGCCTGTGCTCTACAACAAGAGAAGACACTGCAATGAGAAGCCCGCGCACTGCAACAAAGAGTAGCCCCCACTAACCGCAAAGAGAGAAAAGCCTGCGCACAGCAACGAAGACCCAACACAGCCAAAAATAAATAAATAAATTTATTATTAAAAAAACAGAATTACATAAAATTGGCAATAAGGGGTAAGAGAAAAGGGAATGACATTTTAAAAAAAAGTGCTGATGAGCCTCAAAGAGAGTTCATTTTTTAAAACACTAACAGTCGGTGACTTCATTAAAACAATCCTTGATGTGGATGTGGCAGGCAAGACTCAGCTATCCAAAGGTCATTCTTCATTCTGAAAATCAACATCAACTATTCACCTGGTTACATGCTAGCTACTGAAATGGTGCAACACAAAGGTCAAAAACATACTGTTCCACAGCCATACAGTTCACCCCCAAAATGGTACAGACAGCTGAATGACGGCTACAGCTAAGAAATCCCAGGATGAGACAAGGTGCACCACATGCAGGGAAGCAGGAAAAAACCTCACAGGCTAAAAAAAACGTCAGAGCAGCAATGAACCTTAGACTGCATTCCATCCACTCCCCTCATTTTATAGTTAAGGCTCAAAAAAGTAAAACAACTGGCCCAAGGCCGAAGAATTTGTCCAAAAACTCAGGTCATTCACCTCAGGAAGGAGAGCTAGGTGTGGCCCTCCCTGTAGTTTAGTGACTGAGACCTTCATTAACAGGGGCCCACTCACACATCAGTGGAAGGTCTGACTACCAGCCCCATGGGAGTGGGGGGAAAAGTAACATGAATAGGCCTATTAGAAGTCAGTCTTTCTAGATTTTTCAAAGAAAAAGAAAATGTCTCAAAATAACCATTCTATTTTTCTTACCCTTCCTTCAGTGTCACTTAATAACCACTGCATTTTACATTCTAATAACTACTTTTGCAACGAGATTAACTGAAACAGCAAGGGCAGACCCGCTGGATTATCCCAGCTATATTTTCTCCCAAAACCTAAATGAAAACCTACTTACTGAAACTGATGTCAGAGCAGCACTAGGAAACAAATCTAATATCCATTATTTAGTTTAATTTTCTCTTATCTCTCTCTCTCCAATCCACTCTCCACCCAGCAGCCAGTGTGTTCTTTTCAAAATACAAATCTGATCCGATCATGACACATCCCTGCTTAAAACTCTCCAATGGCTTCTCCCACAGGAACTCCTGATAAAGACCAAAATGCAGAAAGCTCTAAGAATGCTGGCCCTCACCTACTCACTCAGCCTCCTCTCTTGCCATGATCCCCCAGCCATCTGCACTCCAGCTACCCCTCAGCTCCTCCAGGAGGCTAGCTCAGTCCCACCACAAGACTTGGACACTGCCATTCCCTATGCCTGTTTTAATTTCCTTACTTCTCTTTTCCTTTTGATCTCAGCACAATTATTCTTATCTTCTCAGGGAAGCTTTTCCTGACCACTGTTATCTAACTTCATAGCCCTCCATGTAGCAGTTACTGCCATTAAAATTTACAGTAAATTATTTATGTGATTCTTTGATTAATGCCTGCTTCCTGCAGTCAATCATAAGCCCCATGAGGGTAGCAGCCATGTCTGTTTTGGCTTACCATTGTATCTCCAGCACCCAGCAGATGAATATTTACTGAATCTTTAATTAAAGAAGAAACAAACAAATGATGGAACAAAAAAAAAGGATGGGCTTTCAGGAAGATATAGCATAGAGAGATTAAAGGAAAGTTTAAGTCACTCCCTTCTTAGCCCAAGCTTTTAAATATATGTACTTTCACAAAGGGAATGATGGGAAAATATATGTCTTTCACAAAATGCTAAGAAAATAAAACCAAGCCTGTTAATACATACATTAGTCTTTTAATTTAAAAAAAGCTACTCGTTTTTCAATCAACTTTTAAAGTCACTCTTTCACTGCAGTGACTCTTAACATATGTGAGAATTACTTAGCAATGGGCAGGTCACTACTCCCCCAAATTACTAACACTACCACCACCACCACCAAAGAGAGATTTACATTTTTCTCTGTCTAAAAGTTTTCTTATATTTCATGCAAATGGAAATGACAAGAAAGCAGGAGTAGAAATACTCATATCAGGGCTTCCCTGGTGGCGCAGTGGTTGAGAATCCGCCTGCCGATGCAGGGGACACAGGTTCGTGCCCCGGTCCGGGAAGATCCCACATGCCGTGGAGCGGCTGGGCCCGTGAGCCATGGCCGCTGAGCCTGCACGTCCGGAGCCTGTGCTCCGCAACGGGAGAGGCCAAAACAGTGAGAGGCCCGCGTACCAGAAAAAAAAAAAAAAAAAAAAAAGAAAGAAATACTCATATCAGACAAAGCAGACTTTAAAACAAAGTCTATAACAAAAGACAAAGAAGGACATTATAAATAAAGAGATCAATACAAGAAGAGGATGTAACACTCATTAACATATATGCACCTAATACAGGAGCACCTAAATATATAAAGCAAACATTAACAGACATAAAGGGAGATGTTGACAATAATACAATAATAGGAGGGGACTTTAACACCCCACTGACATCAATGGACAGATCATCCAGACAAAAAAATCAATAAGGAAACAGTTGTCTTAAATACCACATTGGACCAGTTGGACTTAAAAGATACCTACAACACATTCCATCCAAAACAGCAGAATGTACTTTCTTTTCAAGTGCACATGGAATGTTCTCCAGGATAGATCACATGCTAAGCCACAAGACAAGTCTCAACAAATTTGAGAGGACACAAATTATATCAAGCATTTTTTCCAACCACAACAGTATGAAACAAGAAATCAAATACAAAAAGAAAAATGGGAAAAGCACAAACACATGGAGACTAAACATGCTGCTAAAAAAACCAATGGGTCAATAAAGAAATCAAAGAGAAAATCAGAAAATACCTCAAGACAAATGAAAATGGAAACACAACTTTCCAAAATCTATGGAATGCAGCAAAAGCAGTTTTAAGAGGGACATTTATAGTGATACAGGCCTTCCTCAAGAAAAAAGAAAAATCTCAAACAACCTAATCTACATCTAAAGGAATTTAAAAAAAGAAGAACTAACAAAGCCCAAAGTCATCAGAAGGAAGGAAATAATAAAGATCAAAGAGGAAATAAGTAAAACGGAGACTAAACAAACAAACAAAAAGCAATGAAACCAAGAGCATTTTTAAAAGATAAACAAAATTGATAAAACTTTCAGCCAGGCTCGCTAGCAAGAAGAGAGGACTCAAATAAAATAAAAACTGAAAGAGAAGAAATAACAACCCATACCACAGAGATACAAAAAAATCATAAGAGAATACTACAAACAGTTATATGCTAACAAATTAGACAACCTAGTAGAAACGGACAAATTTCCAGAAACATACAAACTGCCAAGACTGAATCAAGAAGAATCAGACAATTTGAACAGACCAATCACTAGTAATGAAATTGAATCTGTAATAAAAAAAACCTCTCAGCAAACAAAAGTCAAGGACAGGATGGCTTCACAGGGGAGTTCTACCAAACATATAAAGATGAGCTAATACCCATCTTTCTCAAACTATTCCAAAAAATTAAAGAGGATTGAACACTCCCAAATTCATTCTACAAGGCCACCATTAATTACCCTGATACCAAAACCAGAAAAAGATATTACAAAAAAAGAAAATTACAGGCCAATATATCTGATGAATACAGATGCAAAAATCCTCAACAAAATATTACCAAGCCAAATTCAACAATATATAAATAGGATCATATACCACAATCAAGTGGAATTTATTTCAGGGATGCAAGGATGGTCCAACACCCATAAATCAATCAATGTCATACACCACATTAACAAAAGGATGGATAAAAATCACATGATCACCTCAATAGATGCAAAAAAAGTATTCAACAAAATTCAACATCCATTCATGATAAAAACTCTCACTAAAGCGGGTACAGAGGAAACATATCTCAACATAATTAAGGCCATTTATGATAAACCATTAGCCAACATAATACTCAACGATTAAAGCTGAAAGCTTTTCTTCTAAAATCAGAAACAAGACAAGGATGCTCACTCTTGCCACTTCTATTTAACATAGTATTGGAAGTCCTAGCCACAGCAATCAGAAAAGAATAAATATAAAAATAAAAGGAATCTAAATCGGAAGGGAAGAAGTAAAACTGTTACTACTTGCAGATGACATGATACTATATATAGAAAACCCTAACAGTCTCCACCAATAAAATATTAAACTAACTAATGAATTTAGTAAATTTGCAGGAGACAAAATTAATATATGGAAGTCTGTTGCTTTTCTATATACTAATAATGAACTATCAGAGAAAGTAAGAAAACAATCCCATTCAATATTGCACCAAAAAAAAAAAAACTACCTAAGAATAAACTTAACCAAGGAGGTGAAAGGCCTACACTCTGAAAATATAAAATATTGACGAAGGAAAAGAAGATGATACAAAGAAATGAAAAGATATCCCATGTACATAGATTAGAAGAATTAATATTGTTAAAATGTCCACACTACCCAAAGCAATCTATAAATTTAATGCAATCCCTATCAAAATACCCATGACATTTTTCACAGAACTAGAACAAATAATCCTAAAATTTATATGGAACCACAAAAGACCCTGCACAGCCAAAGCAATCTTGAGAAAAAAGAACAAAGCTGGAGGTATCACACTCCCTGACTAAAAAGTACAATAATCAAGGCAGCATGGTATTGGCACAAAAACAGAACCATAGAACAGTGGAACAGAATAAAGAATTGCCCATCTATGGTCAATTAATGTACAACAAAGGAGGCAGGAATATACAATGGAGAAAAGACAGTCTCTTCAACAAGTGGTGCTGGGAAAACTGAATAGCTACATGTAAAGAATGAAAGCAGAACATTTTCTCAAACCATATACAAAAATAAACTCAAAATGGATTAAAGACCTAAATAGAGACCCGAAACCATAAAGTACCTAGAGAAAAACATAGGCAGAACACTCTTTGACACAAATCGTAGCAATATTTTTTTTTGGTCTGTCTCCTAAGGCAAAACAAACAAAAGCAAAAATAAACAAATGGGATCTAATTATACTTTAAAGCTTTTGCACAGCAAAGGAAATCATTGACAAAATGATAAGACAACCTACTAAATGGGAGAAAATATTTGCAAATGATATGTCTGATAAGCTGTTAATATCCAAAATACACAAACAGTTCATACAATTCAATATCAAAAACATAATCTGATTAAAAAATGGGCAGAAGACCTGAACAGACATTTTCCAAAGAAGACATACAAATGGCCAGACACATGAAAAGATGCTCAACATCTGTAATTTTCATAGAAAAGCAAATCAAAACCACAATGAGCTATCACCTCACACCTGTCAGAATGGCTATCATCAAAAAATCTACAAATAACAAATGTTGACAAAGATGTGGAGAAAAGGAAACACTCTTACACTGTTGGTAGGAATATAACTTGGTACAGCCACTACAGAAAACACTATGGAGGTTTCTCAAAAAACTGAAAATAGAACTACCAACAATTCTAATCCTGGGTATATATCTGAAGAAAATGAAAACACTAATTCGAAAAGATACACGCATCTGAATGTACAGAGCAGCATTATTTACAATAGCCAAGATGTAGAAGCAACCTAAGTGTCCATCAACAGTTGAATGAATAAAGAAGATGTAGTATATATACACAATGGAATACTACTCAGCCATAAAAAAGAATGAGATTCTGCCATTGGCAACAACATGGATGGACCTAGAGGGTATTATGCTAAATGAAATAAGTCAGAGAAAGAAAAATATTCTATGTTATAACTCATATGTGGAATCTAAAAAAGAAAACAAACTAATGAATATAGCAAAACAGAAACAGACTCACAGGTGGTTACCAGTGGGGAGAAGAAGGGGAGAGGCAGGATGGGGGTAGTGGATTTGACTGAGAGGTACAAACTACTATGTATAAAATGGATAGGCCACAAGGATATATACACATTATTTTGTGGTGACTTTAAGTGGAGTATAATCTATAAAAATGTTAGTCTCTATGTTGTACACCTGAAACTAATATGATGTTATAAATTAACTATTCAATAAAAATTTTTAATAAAAGTTTTCATATGCTCTGCAATGATAAGTTAGAAACCCTAGACCAGCCAGTCCAATAGAAATATAATGCAAGTCAGAATTCTCTAGTAATCCCATTTAAAAATAAAAACTAGTGAAATTAATTTAATAGAATTAAGTAAAATTCTATTTAACCCCAAATATCCAATATTAGAATAATAGATATCATTTCAAAATGTATTATTTTTAAAACTTATTAATAAATATTTTACTTTTTTTTTTGGTAGTTAGTCTTGAAAATCCATTATGTATTTTCCACTTACAGAGCACCTCAATTCAGACTAGCCACATGTGGCTAGTGGCTACCATATTGGACAGAGCAGTCTTATACCATTCACACTTCCGATAAATTTTTTGCTCTCTTCCTTCCTTTAAAAAACTTGCAGAAAAAGCTTTAAATGTTCTCTGTATCAAACAAAGCAAAAAGGAGGGGTGGGGAATATATTCACTTTATAGTGAAAAATAAAGTTATGTTAACGTAATAATACCTTCTTAATTCATTCATGACTTTAAAAGCTTTCTTCATATGCCAAGGATTCACTGTCACCGGGCAGTGTTTTTCGGTATTATCATCTTTTGAATCGAGAGGCTTCTGATGACCCTGCTTTGTGCATCTGTACATAAAAGAAAATAACAAAACACAGAAAAAGATCTTATTAAAGACAGTTTAGTTCAGACTTACCAGGCTACAAGAGATACAATGAACGCCCTTCTCCCCCACTCCTTTAGAGGAAGTCTCACAGAATTTTTCAACCCAAGACTAAAACACAATTCAGAACACTTTCTGATGGTCACTGTGGTTTTAACAAAAAAGTAGATAATTACCTCCCTGGTTTCAAAGCTCTCTCAAAGATGGGCACAGAAAATTCAGTAAACATGGTTTAGCAGATACCTTCAAAAGAAATGCTGAGAAATGATTTTCTCTGTTGGAAATTAACCTGCTTTTACATTCTGCAGTGGGCCTATTTACAAACCAAGACAGGAACTGGGTCGTATTTTACACACACTTCAGAAGCTTAGAATCTGATTTGAATTTTGTTTTCTACCTGCAAGGTTATTTACCCCATATACTTTGGACCTACTTTAACTGTTTACTGAGTATTAACTTTAAGGCAGACACTGTACTAAATTTTCTTTCATTGTTTGTTTAATCCTCACAACAACTCTGTGAGCTAATTACTATTATTATCCCCATATAACAGATAAAGAGATTGAGGCAGAAAACAATTTGGGTAAATGGTAGAGCTGATTAAGAGTGCAGCTAGTCTGACCCTCAAGGCCGTTCTTTTCACTAATGTTCAATACCATTTCCTACATTAAGCAATGGATAGTTAATTTCATATTTAAATGTGTAATTATTAAGAGTACCAAGCTATGTTAGTATTGCTGTGTAAATTATTCTTTCGAAATCTGGGAGCAAAAAAATTAACAAATGAAATCAGGGTGCCATTGTGGGGAGGGTTAACTGCATATGGATGGACAAAAGGAACTTTTTGAGGAGATGGTTGCACGACTCTAGAAATTTACTACGATCACAATTATAATGGGTGAATTTTATGGCATGTAAATTATACTGTAATAAAGCTATTAAAGTTTAATAAATTAGGATACCAAATTAAGTCTAAAAAAATCATACTTTTATATACATCACACAAAGAACAAAAGGCAAACATCATTATTTATTGCACCATTTCTTTTCACGCCTCTTCCTTTCCTGACCCATTTCTGAAAGGATAATTCATTCTTTAAATACTATTTTATTAATTCAGCAAATAATTTTTTAGTGCCAACTATGTACCAAGCACTATTCTAGGCACAAGGAGTATATCAATAAACAAAATAAAAATCCCTGTCCTCAGGGATCTTGGAGTCGGGGGGCAGGTGGGGGTGGGGGGCATCGACGATACACAAAACAGAACAGTAGAGTAAGTGGCACGTTAGAAATTAAGAACTACGGAAAAAAGAAAGAGGGCCGGGTAAAGAGAGTGAGGAGTATGGGGGTGATGGTGATGGAGTGATGGAACTTGCAGTTTTAAACAGGGTGATCAGGGCAGGCCAAATTGAGAACTGAGATTAGAATGAGGACCAGGAGGTGGGAGAAGGCCCAGACAGAAGGAATAACTAGAGCAAAGGCCAGTATGCACCTCGTGTGTTCCAGGACATGAGAGCAGGGCTGGAGAGGGGAGCACAGATCATGTAGGACACTAGCTTTTACCCTGAGTGAGCTAATTACTATTATTATCCCCATATAACAGATAAAGAGATTGAGGCAGAAAATAATTTGGGTACACTAGCTTTTACCCTGAGTGAAATGGCAAGGTACTGCAGAACAGTGACACAACCCAACTTATGTTTTCAAAGGATCATTTTGGCTGCTGGTTGAGAATAGTCTCTATGGGTCAAAGATGAAAAGAGGGAAGCTACTGAGAAGGGTAATGCAGGAGGAGATGACAGTGGCTCAGAACAGCGTAGCAGCAGTGGAGGCAGGAGCAGTGATGAGAAGTGTCTGCATTCTGGATATATTTTAAAGGAGTGCTAATAAGATCTGTTGACAGAAGGCACGTGCCATGTCAGTGAAGTCTGAATAACTCCAAGTTTTTTGGCCTGAGTAGCTAGAAGCATTGACTTTCCATTAATTGAATGGAGGAGGCTGCGGATAGAACCAGTCTGGAAGTTGGAAGATCAAGGGCTCAGTTTTTACACATGTTGGTCTTAAGATATCAGACTTCCAAGTGAAGATGTTCTCAAATTGTCAGATGATTACAGGAGTCTAGAGTTTGAGAGAAAAAAATCTAGCTGGAGACAGAAATGTGGTACATGAAGCCATGAAACTCGGGTACTTGAACATTAAGATAACCCAGCATTAACCACAGAAGTTATCCTTGCTCGTTCCCCCTCCCCCAGAATCAACACTTATTGAGGGATACCTGATCCTTTGAGGGCTCACCCACTAGAAGTGGACATCAGAGCTGCTACCCCACCAACTGAGTTTCTAAAGCGACCTTACAAACGAATTAGTGCCATTGCTGCCTCCAGTGGGTGAGTCCACGGCTGGAGTGGGAGAATGGGATGGTGCACTCTACTCCTCGTGGCCGCGTGCGCACGCGCACACACATAGAGGGATGAGTTACACCCAGCCTAAGAAAAAGAGCTAGAAGCCAAGAAAGAAAGAACATCCATATCTGGCAGAGGGAAGTGGGGACACACTTTTTAGTATAAGACGTATTCTCATAATGCCATTTCCACCACCTTTTCATTAAGAAAACAGTAGGAAAAGGGGAAATTATGTAGATATATGCAACCTACACAAACTTTCTGACCACGTAACGCTGAATATCCACATATGTAGCAAGTTAATGATATTTATATCTGCTTCAAATTTAATTACTTAGGTTTACAACAGAGGGAAAATATAATATCGAGGACTGGCAGACTATCATAGAAGGCCTTTCAATGCTCAGAATGGAAACAAAAGCAACTCTGCCCTACAAAGAATATCATTAAGAGTCAAGAGTGTTTATATTTGCTTAAGAAATTGGGAATTAAAACTTCCTGCATTAAAGAATTAACTTTAAGACAGATACCATACAACAACCAATGTTTATACTGCTGCTTTCTTTCTTAAAGCTAAATATTTTTAGCTCCCACTTCTCTAATACTCCAGAAACTCTGCAAAGCAAAGATTCCATTCGAAGACTTAAAGGAATAAATAAGAAATAACACCACATTCTTTTAAGTGTTCTCTGCACTGAGAGCCCTTTACAAATGCAGCACCCTGCCACAGTTCTACATTTTCAACACTAAAGTCCTTTCCACAATTTTCTAATTCCTATATGGTTTTGTGTCAGATGGTCTCTCGTTCAGAAGCAGAACAGAGTAACAGAAAATGATAGATCATGTCTAAAATTGCAGATGTGGAAGATGAACATCCACTAGAAAGCAACCAAGTGGGAGGGAAAGGTTTACCTTTTAAGTTACACCATAAGTACAGTTACACCTCTCTGCTTCGCTTGTGAAGCGAAGGGCTAGCCTTTTCCAGAAAAGCTCCTCACTATGAGAACCGTCTTCTTTAAACTATCTGGAGGAGATACTTTTTCAAGGTTCTTTCACTTTTAAGTCCTTCCCCCAACTCTACATCCCATAACCAGTGTTAAAACTACCCAACAGCCTGTTGTTACAACACATATTCTACAATAATTGAGGGTTCAAGGGTTTGGATCCCAGAACACTGCTAATAGATAATCCGAAAGCCTTCCTTCCACGACTGACTCTTCTACAAATTCCCAGCTGTAGGCAAGGTTGGCTTCTCAGACCGGGTAACTTTCTAACTCTGCCTAAGAACACACTACTGCCAATAACTGAATTCTCAAGAGAGGAGGCAAAGACTCTAATAAGGGCTGTCTCCTTCCAACAGTCAAGATTCCATAACCAACCAAAGGTTTAAACCTCCTGCAAAAATTTTGAGAACATCTTAGAAATAACATACAATTTCTTTAGATGCATATTATTTGCTCTGGAATAGTGATTTCCGATGGAGGGGACAGAAGGACCACATGACCCAAGCAATTTTTCTAAACTACCCATAACCATCCCTCTTCATGTGAAGATTCAGGCAAGCCCTTTTTACAGGTCTAGGCATACCAGAATGACAGCACCTCCAGTAGGGGGGAAAGACAGCTATATATGATTTTTTTAAAAAGAGGGTGATGTAATATGCCCTACCACCCACTTACCTCCCACCACAGGACAATCATCTCAGATCGAGAACGAACACTTTAGGAAATAGAGGTTGTTTATGTTTTCAAGGTTTTCTGGTGGAAATAATGCTGTAAGTCATGTGAATGATGCAGCTGAAAAATCTAACAGGGGACCAGACACTTTCACATTCAGGACAAATACTCAGCCCCTGGGTGGCCACCATCTCTACTCTCCCCTTTGCCTGTTCATCTCAAAAGCTGCAAGACTCCCCTGCTTGCAATGAGTCACCCACCATTACTTATAAAGTTCTGCCAAGTTCACGTCAGCAGCTGATGTTTCAAAGTCACCATCCATGCTATACTGCTATGAAGTTCTCCATTACTTTATATCGCTTCTATTTTCTCTGCTGTCTTCCGAGTTAAACTTGCATTTGGAAGCTGATTATCATAAGAACATTGCTCCCATAACAAGTCCAGGATATAAGAAGTAGAGATTCAACCATAACTCATACTTTAATACTTGTTGTGCCACTCTACAGTTTCCTAACAAAATACACTCACATCCGTCACCTCACCCAAATAACCACCCTATTACTTAGAGGTTGTAAAAGTGGGAGGCTTTCTCCACTGGAAACATTTTGGTTTGTGGTAGAGTTGTGCTTTCAGTTTTTGCAATTAGCTACATGCAAAAAGACCTGCTCTGTAAATTTTTTTCAAGTGCTTGGAATTTACACTTTTATTAGGTACAGACCCAGCAGACTAACTGTAATCAATGAACATATGGTCATATTACCAAATAATGTTAATGTCTGCCCTACAGACATGTAAGAACTTGAATTAGACCTTCAGTACACAGACCTTTAAAACTGAATATGAAGCATCCTGCGAGATAAAACTCCTATCCAGTCACAGAACACCGTACAGACAACATCATAACAATGCCACTGAATACATTAGTATAGTACATGTATTGCTAAAAGTTATGTTTCCAATTTCCCAGAGTTGGAAAGGAAAAGTCTAGAAAAGCTGGCCACGCTCAATTTTACTAAAACGGCTTAGCACTTACAGCCGAGTACTGAACCTTCCAGAGGATGGAGGGGGGCCTTCACCCTGTCCTCCCCCAGGACCAGGACGTGGCCTTCGAGAGAAACACTGGCAGGAGGAGGTAGCTGGGACTCTGAGGTGCAGAGGTGAGGAAGCTCTCTGATCCTAGAACAACAGAGCTGTAAAATGCTCTGCTTCAGTTCAACTCCGCTCCCTCTCACCTACGTGACAAGCAGAGGACAACCTGGCACTTTTTGTCCCTGATAGTGACTACTACCAGGAAAGAGACCAGGGTAAAAGCATGTCTTATGCAAGATCTGTCTTATTTTAAAGCATATGTTATAAACAATTAACACAGCATTGTCAGAGTGGGATATCTGTGAGGTGCTAAAATAGGGAGGAGAAGGTTGACGATCCATTTCAAAAATTTCCATGTCTTTTATCACTCTCATTTCTGACCTTTCTTTTGCCACTTTTCCTATTACCATCACTTGGCTGGTAAGGGGGCAGCACTATGACTTGGCATGTTCAGTTGACTGGGCTACATTTTCCAGCATTTAATGAAAAGGCACTGGAAGAGGAGCAAAATCATCTGGAAGACATGAACTGCAGTCCTAGCCTGCAGATACTAACCAAGTGACCTTGGATTAGTCCCTTAGCCTCTCTGGGCTTCAGACTGTGTACTTATAAAATAAGGTTTTTGTTATTCCACAGATCTAATAGGAAATGTAATATGCAAGTCAAAGATAGTGACACCTCACCTACTTGCCTCAGGAGCTGTATAAGCACTAAACACTACGTGAATGTAAACACAGTTAAGAAGAAAAATGTTGGGGTTAGGAGCTAAACTGAACATGGAGATACATTTTTATGGATTTTCTTGGCCTTCTTCATTTTTAATTGCAACACTAAATTAAAAGTTATTGGCAGTACTCCAGACCACCACAACTGTTAATAAATCAAGTACGTAAGCACTGCCTAGCCCACTGCTGCCCTATACTAAGCAGGGTGAGGGATTAGGATGCTGAACACAGAAACCTTCTCCAGTTACCAGCCAAGTGAGGAGGCACTTCGGAAACCACCAGGGAATGGCATGAAGTCCGTACACAAGTGCAAGATTATGCGCTACCAATTATAAATAGTATAGGAATTGCAAAGAGGAGCTAGAATGAGTTGGTGTATACAGGAAGACTTTGTGAAGGGGATGGGGCTCCAACTGGGCCTTGGAGGGATTCTAAGTTGTTTTAACTGAGGACAGGATAGGAAAAGGCTGGAGACTCCTGGCTTGTGATAAGGTATAGTTTACCTTGGGAGGTTAAGGCACATAATGATTTTGAACATATAAGATAAGGCCAAAATGATGGAGGGCTGAGACTTCCTGGCTGAGATATCTGGTTTTGTTAAGTGTTTGACTTGACTCAATGTTGGCGGGGGGGTGGGGGGGGTGTCAAAACAACAGGTGGACTGAAAGGTGATGAGAGAATACCTACGAGTTCAACAGGAGAAATAATCCAGGTATCAAGGGATGAAACCTTGAGTATCATCAGAGTATCAGCAATCAGAATGGACACTTGAAACCAACACTGTACAGTTCCTGGGAGCTGATAAAATGTGGAGGATGACGAAAGAAAGAGAAATCAGAGACCATTCCAAGGCTTTGTGTATCCAGGACCAGAAGAATGATTATTCCACTGAGTAAGTGGAGATGTTATAAAGGGAAGTCAGTTTGAGAACAAAGATTATGAAAACTCAGTTTTAGACATGTTGAATCTGATGTATGAGCTAAGGGTAGATGTTCCGTAAGAAGCTCAAAATTCAAAACTGAGGCACAGATCTAGAGCCCAGGCTTAAGAAACAGATGGAGCCACAACTTAGTGATTAAAAGTCAATTGAAAAGAAGAACTGGCCAAGGCCTGCATCTGGGAGAAACAGCTACTGCCAATGAACAGAAGCCATGTAAGCCAAAAAAGTGATCAACAGAGAGAGATTAGAGTCCCAGTTTCTCCTCTACTTGATAAGCTTGGGAATGTAACTTAACCTCTGAAAACTAATAATAATAAGAGACCTACACTTAATAAGGTAGGTTGTTGACAAGATTAAATGAGATAAAGTAATAAAATAAATAAAGTAAATCACTTTTAACAACCTAAAAACTAGAGCAGGAAACCAAGAAAAAGTAGTGTCATGGCAAGCAAGGGCCTGTTTTTCAAGGCAGGATCAGTGAAAAGAACTGGTCAAAAAATACTTTAGAAAATGCCCATAGCCTGAAATTCGAGACAGAAAAGCAGACAACACAAAGTACACAGACCCACCCACTACAGTAACTGTATCATGTATTTGTTCACTGTCAGTTTCAACCATGAGGAAAAGGACTTCATTTTGTTTTCTGAGATATTCCCAAAGCCTGGTCACCGAAGGCACCCAATAAATATGAATAAAAAACCTGAACTCCCTCATTATAAACAGTAAATACATCTGGAATTTGGTAGAATTCTATAGAAGAGCATCTGAAAGGCAATTTCCATTCTCTGTATCACCTTGAAAGAACTTTCCGCCTGATCTTAAGGAAGACTTTCACTTGCTTTCATAAACACTCTTGGTGCAGTTCTGTAACAACCACAGCTGAGTAGATGTACAATCACCTTCACAAAAGCACACTCACTAATATTTACTGATGCCTACTATGTGCATAAGAAAATGTAAATTAGAAACAAGAGGTTTAGGACTATTTGGTGGGAGGGGGAGGAGTGATTTCCCAGAATCAGAGACTACTACATAAATGCTACCTATTTTCGGAATCCACTTCTCAAGTTCCCAAATGCACCTCAAAATTTTCCTTATCTATGACACTTCAACACATGTTGATGCACACATCTTCTTTCAACATCACCATGTGGGCCATTATCGTTCCTGAATATTTTAAACGTCTTTGTCTATCATTAAGGAGATTCACCTATGATCTGAGAGATGTCCAATTTACACTTAGGACTAGTTAAACAAAAACAAGAATACATTCCAAAGGGTTATAAAAGGCAAACAAATGAATACTGGGGTAACCCATGCCAAGGTTCCAAATTCATAGTAATTAAATCTTAGAATTAGAATGAACATTAAAGGTCATCTGGTCCAGTGGACCGCAAACATCAGGTTTCAATGAACTTTTTATTGATCTGTGACAAAATGAGGACAATGTAGTTAGTTTTTATAAAACTAAATGTATTCAATTTAAGAACTATCCTTTGGCCTAAGATTATGTACTTCTCTGTATTGGGGGAGGGGCACTAAAATGCCCTTTCTTTTACAAAAAGATGATGATAGTTGATAATTTTATCTTTTTTTTTTTAACTTGGCAAAACAAAAAACTTAGCAATTCTATGTTGGACTTTAGTTTTTTTTAAATTTTACAGTCAGTGAAATCCAAAAATATGAGAATCTCTGCTCTAATCCAACTAATTTTCTGCTGCCTAAATCCCTGAGAACACAGTCAACAAGATGTTTGTCTGCCTAAGCTGAACATCTCTAACGCTCAAGAGCTTCGAGTGATGTGGAATCCACTGAAAAAAGACAAGGCTGTATATCTGAGGCATGTTTGGAAAAGCAAAAAAGCAAGGCCTACAGGGAGAAAGCCAACTTGTAAAAGTGGGCCAGTAGGAAAATGAAGGCCAAGAAAACTTTTCAGTGAGGTCAAAGGGATGCACTCTCCTATACTCACAGTCTTCCTTCAACTTAGTAATTATGAAAATCCTTTACAAAAATAACTATAAAAGCTAGAATGTATAAAACATTCCTGAGGTCAGGGCTGATCAGTTTACAATTCCTTTCACACATCTCAGTTTATTGCCTGAGACAACTCCTTTGCTAACCTACATATAATTTTAGTTGAACATTTTTCAGGTTCAATCAGGCAAATAAATGTCCCATGGCCTTAATATCACCCAGACCCGAAAATGCAGGAGAATCTAAAAGCCACATACACTCAAGGATGCAAAAAATAATAGAGATATAAAGCCCATGACAATCAACATGAGAATCAAAAAGGATGAGAAGAATGTGAAGGCAAGGAGTAGAGTGAGCAGAAGAAATTTTAAAAACCTGATCTCAACAAGCCCATCTGAAGGAACTAGGGAGCCTGGACTAGTAGTCACCTCCATCCCTCCAAGACAATGTCTAACAGGCTGAAAGGGAGCAAGGTGGGATTTGAAAATGATGCAAAACTGGCTGTTAAAAGAGAAGGGCAAGCAAAAGTATCACACTCAGTGCCAGGGAGAGACTAGCATGCAAACATTTGCAGAAGGAATGAATTAATAAACAGACATTTATGCAAAGAGGATCTGAGTCCTTGCTTCCAACCACATCATCCAAGGCACTTTAAGTCCACCTCAAACAACTTTCTTTGCCTTTAAGCTCAAGCTAAAAATCTAACCTTATGAAAAGCTGAGCCCGCCCAATAACTTGCACTGGCCTCTGACCTAGCTAAGCTTTAGCACAGCGAGGCCTGACAAAGCTCCTTCCCCAAGAACTGCCATTTCTCAAATCCAGCACCCATGATTCAGTGTGGAAGGAAAAAAAATTATTGGGAGTAGAGGCAAATAGGTCAAGGGGTGGGAAGAAAAACTATTCTGATGTACAGAAAGGTAAAAAAACACTATAGTTCTGGAATTAGGGCTACTCCTAGATAGATCAAATGAAAACAAAACCTATTTGTATTTACCATTAAATGAACAGAAACAAAAGTCTCACCAACTTCAGCCACCCATGGCTGAACAGAGTTTTTTGGGTTTTGGTTTTAACTATTCTTTCATCCTTGTTGGCATTCAGGCTTTCCATTACATCTCAGCCTCTCATTGTTCCAGCACTACTGATGAAGTCTCAATAGCAAAGAACTGTGCTGAACACCAAAATTCTGATTAGTTGATGTATTAGATTTGGTTTATCAATATTTGCATGCACACATTTATTTTAATTATCTCTATTTAAATGATTTTTAATATCTCTCCTCCCTCCCTCCCTCCCGAGCCTGCTTTTCCACACCCTTTTCTCACCTGCATTCTAAGGTCCCCCTTTTCTTTCCTTTAGTTCCCCCTGCTCCAGAAGCAAAACAGGGACTGCAGGGAACTGATATAAAGGGGGCAGGTTTACGACATATCATCCTATATGGGATATCCTCTATACTATGTGTTGTCTATAGACAAGTAGCATTTCCTGCCTTGCGTGCCTCTGAGCCTGGGCAGAACTCATGTGCTGATGCTGTGCTCACACATGATGCTAACAATCCACCATCATGTTTCCTAGAGGTTCAGGAGCGTTCCCGAACCTGAAGAACATGACCAGATGACAAAGTCTTCAATGCGACAGCCATCACCAAGCAACTGAGCTCTTATTCCTACCAGCCCAGGAGGGTCAATTCAAGAGTCGTAGGTGCTCCTTAGATTTCCATGACCTGTTCCACTCAAGCTAAAATTTCTGTAAGGCACTTTTTAAAAGTGCCAGAATCCTATTAGCGCTCCTAAAAAGACTCAACATCAAAAAAAATTTCATCCCAAGCCAAATATTTATATTTTGGCTGGTATTCTGCCAAATAGCCACAAGAGGCTGGTGTGATACAACTGCCCTGGAGTGAAGCTGGCCAAATCTAAGTGAAAAACAATAAAGCTCCAAGAATGAGCTGTCATGAAAAGGTACACAGTTCTTAGAATGAGATTTTTTGGCGGTTTGAAAAGTCAGATTCAAAGGGCTCTTGTTACTTCATAAAGGTTAAACTAAGGAAAACAAATCAAAATTGAAATGTTCAAAATTCCTGGGGATTTACAGTCCACTTTTAACAAAATGCTAAAAAAAAAAAAAACTCTTCTATTGAATAATGCAATATCTTCAATGTCTCCCACATAATTGTTCAGGTTATTTCTGGAAGCAATTTTGTCGCAGGTGGTCTTGACTGTACTTGGGTAGCAAGGAAAAAGACACCTGTGCCTGACAGGTCGTACACTAACTAATTCGCCCAGGGTGCCAAAGGAACAGAGATGCTGTGATTTCTGGATATGATTTTCTGCAGTGCCAGGTAAAAGAGGTCACATGCCCTGTACAGCCGCAGCTCGGCTCGTTCCGAGTGATGTGCAAGCTCCTCGGACAGAATTTTGCTAGGAATTCGGAGAAGCAGGCAAGCTGAGTGGAATTCCTCTCGGCACCGGCGTCTGTACTTTGCAGCTTCCTTTTCCGACGCCCTCGCGCTCATCCTGTGTCTCCATCCCGCGGATGCTCGGCCCTCCCGAGACTCCCGCTCACCGGCGGAGGACCCTCCCCGCACACCGCGCGGTGACGCCCCGCCCGCCAGCCAGGCTGGGTTCGGCCCGCCGCCGGCCCTGCCCGGCCGCAACGGCCCCGCCCGCCGCCCGTCAGCTCACTCACGCGGGAGGCCGCGGCGGCATCTCCATGGCGGCTCCTCTCAGGCTTCAGCTCGCGGGCGCCCGCCGCCGCCAGCACCATTCCAGCTGCGGACGCCTGCCCAGCCCGCCCGCCGCGCCGCGTCCCATCCGCCCGGGCGCCCGCCCGCCGCCCCGCACCCGCGCCGCACCCGCACCCGCCCCCGAGGTGGCCCAGCTCCGCCAGCCCCGCTCGGCTGGCTCTCTCAGCCTGCCGGCGCTGCTGGGGGCGGGGCTGCAGGCGGGCACTTCCGGGTGTGACGGGCCCTCGAGACCCCGCCCCGCCCCGCCCCTTCCTGCAACCGCGAAGTACGGGGTGGGTCCGCCGGCCCAGACGCTGGAGCAGGAGACGTAAGGGTGCGGTCTCGCCGGAAAGCGAGGCGAGCCTGTGCTCCGCGTTCCCTGACTGTCCCGCTCCACAGGCGCGCTCTCTCTGTCCTTTCCCAGCCTGCGGCCAGGGAGGCGGGGAGGGGTGGGCGTAGCCGATCCTTCCTCTGCGGATGGTGAAACTGAGGCAAGAAGAAATGACTCGCCTGTCCAGGGTCCCAAGCAGGAACTGGAGCCTCTCTGCTCAGGCTGTGATCCGCTCGTTGCACCTGCTGGGCGAGGTCTCGGCGCTGGGATGGGATGCAGAGCAAAACCAGGTCTCCGTGCCCGCGCACCTGTCCATCTGGACGTGACAAGGGAAACAGAAAAACGACGATGCCTGCTGTGAAAATACCAAATAATCAAGGCGAGGAGACAGGATGCTAAATGGTAGTCAAGGAAGGCCTCTCGAAACATGTCATTTAAAAGAGATGGAAGAAAGCGAATCTTGAGTAAATCAGAGTTCTCAGGGCAGAGGGAAAAGCAGTGCAGAGACTTCTGGCCATCGAAGAGCGGGAAGAGTACAATGTGGCTGATGGTTCCCCAAGTATGCCGCTGGGCAGCGGTAGCATATGGGAACTTGTTAGAAAGGCAAATTCTCGAGGCCCACTTCAGATCTCAATCAGAAGTTCTGAGAGTGAGGCCCAGCAGCCTGTGCTGTGACAAGCCCTCCAGAGGATGCTGGTGCCCGCTAAGGCTTAAGAACCTCTGCGGTAACTGAAGCAGAGTCAGGACAGGAGACAGTTGGAGGAGTTGGTGTCGGGGAATAGTGACAGATCACACAGGCGTGGTAGGCCATCAAAAAGGTTTTGGCTTTAACTGAGAAGGGGAACAATGAAAAGTTGTGAGCAACGTGATCTGATCATTAAAAGGATGACTTTCCTGGGATTTGTTTTAAAATCCTCCTCAAAAACAGGGAGGGTAGGGAATAGAAGAAAGAAGATGGGCAAAATGTTAATTTTTGATGCTGAGTGATGAGTGCATGGGGGTAGTCATTTATGTGTATGTTTTAAAAGGTTCATAATAAAAACTGATTTTTATGTTGCTGTATGAGCCATAGATGTAGGGAAGCAAGAAAGCAAACAAGGAGTTACCTGGCTGGGATGATCAGAGTGATAGCAGACGAGAGTTGCTGATAGATTAGATATAAGAGAAAGACTAGAGTGAAAGATGATCCCAAGGGTTTTGGTCTGGGCTCTTGGGAGAGTGGAGTTGACATTTACTGAGATTGAGGAAATAGAGAAGAAACAGATTTGGTGGGGCAAGGAGCGTAATTGCCAGTTCTGATTTAGACATGGTTACGTCTGAGGTGTCTGTTAAACATCCATGTGAAGATAGGTGTAGACAGTTAGGTATCTGGGGTGGACATAAATGTGTGGGTTGGCAGCATACAGGTGGTATTTAAGGACTGGTTGAGATCAACTAGATAATGTAACTGGAGTAAAGAAGAGACCAACAAGTGAGCCCTGGGGCACTCCAACACTAAGACAATAAGATAAGGAGGATTCAGCAAAGGAGACAGAAAAGGGAGCAGTAGTGAAGTAGGAGAAATGTCTTGGTAGCCTACTGACGTGTTCCAGGAAAAGGCTATATCTAGTAAGCCTTAGCATGAACTCACCCTTCCATAACCTGGCATTATTGACCCGCCATGAGGAGGGCTTACATGATTGAGTTATTTCTCAAGTGTTAGTGATTTTGTTCAGATCCATAATAAAACTTCCTACTTTATAAGGTCATTGTAAGAATTAAATAAAATAATCTATTTAAAACATATAGAGGACTTCCCTGATGGTGCAGTGGTTAAGAATCTGCCTGCCGATGCAGGGGACGTGGGTTCGATCCCTGGTCTAGGAAGATCCCATATGCCACGGAGCAGCTAAACCCGTGCGCCACAGCTACTGAGCCTGCGCTCCAGAGCCTGCGAGCCACAACTACTGACCCCACACGCCACATCTACTGAAGCCCACGTGCCCTAGAGCTCATGCTCCACAACAAGAGAAGCCACCACAATGAGAAGCCCGTGCACCACAACGAAGAGTAGCCCCCACCCCTTGCTCGCCTCAACTAGAAAAAGCCCACGGGCAGCAACAAAGACCCAATGCAGCCAAAAATAAATAAAATTTAAAATATTAAAATTTTAAAAAGTAAAGCATATAGCACTAAGTGTATAAGGGAAACACTTAATAAATGTTCATTGCTTTCGTTATTTCTGCATATTTCCATGACCATCAGTTATACTTGACTCAGCTAGGAATTGAGGTTAAGTGCTAAACCCAAGAGATACACACTAAGTTAGGTTTGATCAATCCTTTGGCCTGACCTCCTTCTTCTGCATGCAAGCAGAGTGAGCAGGACTGTTCGATCAGCCATTTCAGGAGATCTTTCAGGACAAAACAAAACAAAAACATGAAATTCTTCTAATGCTTTTGTGTCCTCCCACCCCAAATAGTGTTATAGGTGCACGTGAATACTGAAAAGTGAGGCTATGTCAATCTGACAAATAGGCACACAACTCCAAACCATAGCCCCTTTCACATCCTCCCCTGGATTAGTTTTGTCTGGTACAATTCTCTGCTTCTTAAGGGATCCAGTTCAGCTAGCATGCTAAATGTCTACTCAAACTTTTTCTTTTTCACACACATCGCTAAATTTGTAGGCCTGGGAAAGGGTAATTTTTTACCCTCAACCTTGCTAGGAGTTAAATATCAGCCCCACAAGCTCTGGTATCCTAGTGTGGTGGCCACCAGGTAGATTTGAAGACATTCGTGTTCCTAATTCAATTCTCTGCCCTGACCCCACTCCATGCAGAGAAGAGGAAGAACTAAGTCCACAGCTCAACATCTCATCTGTGCATCTTGAAGCAATTTGAAAATGTTAATTTACACTGAACCTTTGTTGTTTTCTGAAAAGATGGTGATGGGACCTTTAGCTTTCAGACATAGGCAGACCTGCTTAAGAGCAGTAGCAATTTATGAGGCCGGAGTTTCCATTTTCATCTTTGTGTGGACCAAGAAACTTCACAAAACTGGTCCTTGGCCAGATATAGCCTCAACAGTTAACCCTGTCTCACCAAACACAAGAAAAATAAACAAAAAACCTTGATAGGATGAACACAAATCCATCTGTGGGGAAAAAACGTTTAATATGTCTTCCTTTGTATGTCAGTTTCACCATATTCTGAAGTAAAAGATTAGGAGTAGCTACCCAAGGCCACCAAGGACTTCCTGTCTCCATTTCCATTGGCCTAAGAACTAACTAGCCATGCTGAGGTGTTTGACCTCTCCCTGTTCAGGTTATTATCTCCGACCACCTACCAATTCTTCTTTAGATGATCTCTTCACTCCCCCAAAGAGGGATGAGATATTACAGAAGTCCATTCATTTGTTATACTGTTGAAATAGAACAATTCCTTGGCTGTATTAGTAACCATAACCTAAAGCTAAGGTAAGTAGCTGGAATATATCACTGGTAAAGAAGATGCAACCATGCAGAGGAACAAGTCTGTGACAGTAGCTGGTAGCAAAAATTACTTAGATTGAGTCAAAATCAGATGGTGCAGTAGAACTAATGCCATGACATGGCAAGCACAAACATATCACATGGCAAGAATATGGGAACTGAGATTGCTCCTGTAAAGAAAAGACAATTTCACCAAAAAATATATAAAATGGTAAAGAGTCTGTTTTGTGATTCCATCCAGTGTAAAGGTAGCAAGGATGAAAAGCATCAGTCATTCAAAAATGGGATGTTAGGGAATTCCCTGGGTGTCCAGTGATTAGGACCAGCTTCAATCCCTGGTCAGGGAACTAAGATCCCTCAAGCTGTGTGGCAAAAAAGAAAAAAAAAATCATATTAAAGAAGGTGGAGACCTTCTAAAAAGCCTTAGTTTCTATCCTAAAGAGTTAGTCTAAAATGCATTACTTGAGTTGCTTTTCTAACTTTAAATCAGGGTTTTTGCTTTTATTCTTTTGATTTGGAAGCAGCTTAGTGTATGTAATATATTATGAAGCATTTCAAATTATTCTTGTGAGACTGCTATTTAGCAAACGGACTTGTCAATACACGAAGGTATTTATTACAGGCTTTGTGGTGTTAAATGGGGTGATGTGAGTCTTCTGCTTCAGACCAGTAGAAAATCTTTAATTGAAGGAATCCTTCATTTCTATGAGTCCAGTTTACTCTACAAAAGTTGCTTCCTTGTTTCTGTAACCTTTAAGATACAAACCTTACATCCAGCACAACACAGCTGCCCATTATCCTGTATCGGAGGTTCCTGGAAAGATGAAAGCAAATTGTTTAGTGCAAAGTTCAATTGGAAATCTGTTGGAAGTATCCCCAAATAGACTTCAGTATATCAGGTAAGCAGTTTCTCTGTGCTTTTTCAACAAAAGGAAATTTACCTAATCTATTTTTACTTGTATATAGTTATATGGTGTCTATTTATGTAGTCTGGTGATGTAATACCTCATTATAGAATTATCTAGGACTAAACATTTATCTACACAGTCAGCAATGCCAGGAGAAGAAAAAGCAAGTAAAAGTTCTTGATAAATTATGCAAAGCATTATGAGCTTGGTGTCATTCATCTCAGGTTATGCACACACACACACACTTCTACCCACAGTTTCTGTTTGTTCATCACCGATGACTGTTAATAGCATGGACCCTAAGCTAAATTGTGAAATAGGGGTTTTTTGCCATTCTCCTTTCCCCCAGTGTTCACTTTTTTCCTTATGGTATTGATATATCTATCACCTCTGACCCTCACCATCCGCAGGACTCCATTGTCCTCTCTTCATCCCTAATCAAACTTAGAAATTATCTAATATCAGTTAGAATGATTAGTGGATTACACTATAATACAATGGATAATACTGGTATTATTTCATGCTATTATTTTAGCCAAATAATATCTTCATACCCTATCCCCTATTCTCCTTCCTCCTAAAGTGCATTCTAATGCCTTCTATATTATTTCAATCACAACATTTTTGACAACTAAGTGTGATGTTGAAATGTGTCTTTTTCATTAATAGAGGTATTTCTGTATAACACTGTCAAAGGAATGCTTTAATAAAGGACCAGGCTGAGAAAGATGAAAAATATTCTTCTTAAAGTCTAGACCTTTTGAGACCAAACCTCTAGGAGTTTGTATTATTTGTTCAAATTGATCACATGGTAATGTGAAAAGGTAAGTCTTGAGTTTCCACATAAATCCTAAAATTTGAGCTCAGCCCAAATCTTGGAATTACTTTTGCAAGTAAAGATACTTTGCCAAGAAATCCTTTCTCATTCCTAATCTGGTACTAAAAATCAGCTTCTGAATGCAGAGGAGCACGTTTAATGCAGGATATAAGTGGTTAGTCAATTCTTGAGGTATCCATATTTCTTCATTTTTCTTGTTAAGATCTTGGTAATAATCCAACCCAAGAAAAGGATTGAATCCAGGCTGCATATGTATGAGAACTATTCTTCATTGAACTAAAAATGAACCTAAGCTGCCATTTTGAAGTCCTTGTTAAAAGCCAACTAAAAGTAAATCATGAGAAAAATATTCCTAGTCATATTTTCTGAGGCAAACTGATTCAAGCCAATCTTAATTGTATTGTATTATACTTAGGTATTATATCAACCTTTTTCTATGCCAGATAGCGGAAATACTGGCAGCCCTATTTCAAGTTGCAGCTACCTCTGCACCCCCAGCACTCCCTAAACTCCTTTCCTGATATATGTTTCCCCAAATCTCTTATCACAACTTGACAAACTATGCATTCTACTTATTTTTTCATTTATTGTCTATCTTCTCCCTTGGAATGTAAACTCTATGAAAGCATGGATTTTGTCTGATTAGTCACTGCCATACCCTCAGGGCCTAGAAAGTACTGCATATAGTATGCCCACAGCAATACTGTTGGATGAACAAACTGGCATGATTTATTGTGTACACCAACCAAAAAGTTAACCTCCAGAAACATACGTTTTAACCCAAGTTCATGCAATGTGCATTTTAACAGACATAAACTACATCTATATGTTAGTTTTCATTTCTTTTTACTTTTGGAAGCATAAAATCAATGCTCCCCAGAAATAAGGAAGACACAGAGAAACTTCCTTTGATTTCAGTCAGTCAGTCGGCCAACATTTGCTGAATGATTTCTTTGATGAATACACTGTGATAGGTGGGTAGTAGGGGGTGGTATAAATAAGAAAAGGCTTAAGGCAAGGATTCTACCTTTAAGAAATTTGTAACTAACTTGAGATACAAGAAGTAAGTTCAATGTTTAAACCAAATTAATTAAACAAAAATACCAGACAAGAAAGTCTTCACAAATAAGATGAATGCTGACTGGAGCACGTAAGAAAGAGAAAGGCACATAGTAGGAAAAGAGAGCATGTTCAGTGGACAGTAAAGGAGATTTTAGACAAACGATTCCAAGGGTGGGGGGTAATAAGAAAAAGCCAAGATGTTAATGTTAATGTCAGATCCTGGGGATCCTTGAATGGATGTTAGGCTTTATGTGGAGTAATAGTCAAGTATTGGAGGAGTATGTCTCTGTGTGTGTGTGTGTGTGTGTGTGTGTGTGTGTGTGTGCAGGCAGAATAAACAAACTCTCCTGTTAAGACTTTTAATCTGGCATGGGTGTGCAAAATTAATGACAGGTAGGAGAGATTAGTTGGGAAACTACTGCAAGATTTCATGCATGGGAAGATAAAACTTGAAGTAGAATAGCATGCTATAAATGAAAAGGAATGGCCAAATGGCAAAGATGGAATAAGAATGATAACTAATTTGAAATGGGGGCAAAGAAGGTAAGGTAGTCAAATATCCTAAGGTTTTCAACCTGAGACTATGGAGACAGAATTGATAAAAAGAAGAAAGTCACATGAGGTAGATGAGGATGTGTGTGGTTTTAGACCTGCCAAGTTGTCAGTAATGGCAAGATATCCAAGCGAAATGTCCAGCAAGAAATTGTAGATAAGCCAGGACAAGGATACTTGGTACAAGGAGAGAATCACTCATGAAATTATTGACCCTTAAACTGGTAGGGCAACTTTCTGTGGGGAGCTTCTTTGTTACAAGACGTAACCTCAAAAAAAACAGATGTAAACTCTCCTGTATGGGGACTTCCCTGGTGGCGCAGTGGTTAGGAATCCACCTGCCAAGGCAGGGGACACGGGTTCGAGCCCTGGTCCAGGAAGATCCCACATGCCGTGGAGCAACTAAGCCCGTGCACCACAACTACTGAGCCTGCGCTCTAGAGTGCATGCTCCAAAACAAGAGAAGCCACCACAATGAGAAGCCTGCACACAGCATGAAAGAGTAGCCCCTGCTCACTGCAACTAGAGAAAGCCCGCGGGCAGCAAAGCAGACCCAACGCAGCCAAATAAATAAATTAATTTTAAAAAAAACTCACCTGTACATTCTTCACATTTCTATCTACATAGGTTGGCATCCCAGTGTTGCTTTCTTAATTTTAAGTTCAAAATTGTGCAAAAATACATGCTTACTTTCTTATAGTAAAAATTCAAACCGTAGAATGAAAGTATCCATCAGCCTCTCCTCCAATCCCCTCTGTGTAAACAGAGATTACACATGTTAATTGTTTTATGTGTGTCTTTTCAAATATTGTTCTATGCAATTACATACCTGTGTGGTACATATAGAAATACAAGGGTTTGTATTTGTTTGCTTTACCTAAGAGGAATCATGCTGTGTGGTACTGTTAGCCTGTTAGTAACTGCTAAGGAAGCCTTACTGCCAATTTGCTGTAGCTGCGGGACCCAGGCAGGGGGAGCTGAGCTGCCAGCTGCCAATGCATCCAGGATTTTAACTGATGCTAATTTCAGGGAAGATTCTGAACATCAGAAGTTTGGCTGATGCATTACATTAAACAGTACCCTGCCAAATAGATACTCCATTGCATCTTAGTACCACATACAATTTTTCCCTCCCTTCTCACCAAAACACACATACTCTTTTGTAAATCTTATTTTTACTCTAATCCTGAGGGAGCAAGATTCAAAGTCACTGCTTCCCCATTATAAATTAGTTTTTTAAAATTGAACTTACATTTCCAGAAATCCTTAGTATTTCTAGATTCTCTATTTCTGTTTTTTTCATATCTTTTGTTTCAATCTGTACTTTTTCTCTCCGTAATTTTTTATTCCAATTACCTCATCTAAGAAGAAGGCTTTCTCTTTGAAACTTGGGGTGTGAGGAAGGTTTTGAAGAATATCTGTGCATTTTATGTTGGTCAAGAGCTGCTGAAATTTTATTCTTTAGTGTTTTAGTTCCTGATTAAACCTTCCTAAAACTGTAGTAATTACATGCCTATTTATAATGATTTACTTTAAAGCATGTATAAATATTTCGGTAACATGCATTTTATTTAGCACAATCCACTTTTAAAGTTCTAACTGTGAGAAGCTATATATGTTCATAATTACAGTTTATTTGAATGTGTAGTATTTTTGGAACAGTGAAGTACCATACTTTTGGAGGGGTGGAATGAAAATAATTTACGTATTTTTAAATGAACTAAAGTTTTTTAATGTTCAGTGTCTAGGGTAATTTTAAAATTAATTGTTTCTATTTTATATTATAATCTGTGAATAAAAACATCTTTACACAATGGAATCACACTAATGTGGTTTTCAAAATCTGTGTCATATGGCCACCACTAACTACTTTGTAATTGTGGTGATTAAATCATTTTTGAGAGATTTTTTTTTCTCATATACGGAATTTCATGCCAAATAATTTTTGCAAGTAAGCAAAAGTGTCTTTCAAATGACTAGCTAAAGATTATTTATATTTCATCAAAAACTTTTATAGTCATGTTATTAGAAAAGGATGGCTGAAGCCACTCTGAAAACGCATCCAGTTTATTCACCCAATTTCATATGAGAGTATGACTGATTCTAAAGGCATTTGGGGAAGATTTCAGAACTTTCCCCAGCAACTCAATCCACACTTTTACAGTCCTTTTTACACAGAGCACCTAGCTCTGTGTTTGCTTTGGAGACAGATTCAAAAAATAACCTGCCTGGGAACAGCTTGCCCACCCTGAGGAAATGAGATATACATACCTAAAATTATAGGGGAATATGATTCATGAGTGAAAAGATAATTTTGGGGTGGGATTATCCCAGAAATCCTTTCTGGAAGAGGTATAATCTGATCTGGGCTTTGGGAGGCATATAGGATCTACATTAGTGGAGAAGAAAGGGAGCAGTTTCCTCATACAGGGAAGGAAAAAACAAATGGTTCACCTGGGAGAAATTATAGATCTGCCTTAACTGGAGTTGAAAAGTAATAAGTGAGGTTGGACAGGTAGGCAAGGTGTTTTGCCAGGAGAACCCCAAAGCCTGAGTGAGTGGTGGTTTGAAATTGATCTAATAAGCTAGAAGACACTGAGGCTCTTTAACAAGGGAGTAAAATATGCAAGTGTGACTTTGGTGAGATTTATCTGGCTGAAGTGGACAGACTTGTTGGGAGATTTTAGAAGGAAGGGCATTGATAGAGGACACATTACATATGCATCAAAAATTTTAAAAGCTAGATGTGTTCTGTGACAGGACCCATCTTCTAGAAATTCCACTTCTAGGAATTTATCCTAAAGAAGTAATCATAGATGCACATAAGTCAGCTGCCAGAATATTAAATCAGTATATTCATACAATAATAAATTGGAAATTTAAATTGACCAAAAGGCGACTGGAGAAATGTTATTATAATACCACCATATTATATTAAAATTGTTACATGATAAGACTACTTAACGTCACAAAAAGATGATACCGTTGGAAGAAAAAAGCGAGTTACAAAATATTCTGTATGGTATGATCTAGTCATGTACAAGGAGAAAATGTGTGTGTGTGTGTGTGTGTGTGTGTGTGTGTGTGTGCATCTCTGTGTATAACGGGTAAGTTAAACAAATATGACACAATTTAAATGTATAGAAAATGCAATTTTTATCCTTTTAAATATGTATTCATTGGTGTTACCTTTTCCTGCCCTAAGGTGAAGTGTCAAACAGGCCCATCACTCTTAGATAATAAAAAGTCCTTCAGCCAATTATAGTCCTAACCAGCCACAACTCAGTCTTAAGTAATAGTCAAAATTCCAAACTTAACTTTGTGTTAATTTTTCTTTCCCTCCCCAGTCTTGGACTACTTCATTCTGAAGTCTTGTAGGGAAGAAAGTTGAGGAAGGGATGAGATCCCTTTGCAATACTCCTCAGACTTAGGATAACTCACGAGGAAATTTGATTTCTAGAATGACCTCTACAGTCCAGACTAGTAAATTAACCTCTCCAAAGTTTCATTACCTCTTGTGAAAAATGGAACTAACACTTGGCCTAAGTCTGACATTTACTATGAATATCAAATTATATCATAGAAGCAGAATTATTTTGCAGAGTTACATAGTGTTTCAGTAGTGTATTATCAAATGCAACTCACTAGTCTAGAGATCTAAAATAACCCAGATGCCCACAGGCAGCCAGGAAGGTAACCTAAATGACCAGATCAGGCCAGGTGTAAGATGACAGACAGCAACTGGCATCTGCTCGTGATGTTGGGAAAGCACTGGTAGGGAAGATGGGGAACTTGAGATGGATGCTCCATGAGCAGCTCCTCCTTGGATCTGAGCAGCTAGCGCCAATGATGCTAGATCCTCTCATATTTCAAGGGAAGCCCGAAAGTCTGATTTTTATGTGAAATCTTCTAATTTTACAATGTTAATAACTAATTAAAATATCAAATACCACATAGACCAACAATGTGTGAGTTGAACTGTTGATAATAATGAATAAGGACTAGATTCAATCCCCAGGACATCACTTCATCATTCTGCACTAGACTATAAACAACTTGAAGGCAGAGACCTTGACTTTTCTCTCTGTGGTCTCAATGTTTTATACAATGTCTGACATATTTGGTGCTTAGTAAATACTGGTAAAACTATGGATGCATGCTGCTAAATTGAAAGACTATTTCTGCAGGTGAAGATGTCTAACAACTTGACACTGCCTTTGGCCTTGTGCATAAAGATTCTTTACATATGTACATTTAACTGTAACAATCCTTCCTTGTATTTTTCCCAACCCGTCAAAGTAGAGTAGGGGAAGGAATCGGAAGAAAGCTAAAGGAATAGATGCAAAATAAGAGACTAATGTGTGCAAAGAGAAAAGTTAAACAAATAAAATATAAGATATTTAGTTATTTCTGGTGCTCTATCCTGTAAGGTTAGATCGGTCTGATTGAAGTGGGTGGATTTAACTAACTTTAGGTAAATGAGAAGAAGAGCAGCACCTTATTTAGCAAATGTGGGTGTCTCTTGGGGGAACAGTGGGTAGTCAGAGAAGACTTCTTGAGGGTGTGATGTTATTTCGTCCAATGAGTACCTGTTGAATGTTTACTGTGGAATACATCGGCAAGCAAAACAGGCCTCCAAACTTCATGGGACTTATTTTTAGTAGAGGAGACAGACAATTGATGTAAAAGTTAGAAAATTATATAGGATGTTAGAAGGTATGATGGTCAATTTTATGTGCCTATTGGCTGGGGTATAGTCCTTAGTTATCCAATCAAGCACTAATTAAAGTGTTCTTGTGAAGGTTATCCTAGATAATCTGGGCAGGCCTGATTCAATCAGCTGAAAGACCTGAAGAGTAGAACTAAGGCTTTCCTAAGAACAAGAAATTCTCCATGTGGATTGCAGCTTTGGCTCTTGTGGACAAGTGCTAACCTGCCCCTTCCTGACAGCCTGCCTGTGGGTTTTGGACTTGCCTAGCCAGACCCCACAGCTGCAGAAGCCAGCTTCTTAGATATAGATCTCCTTCTAGTTCCGTTTCTCTAGTGGATCCCTGACTGATACAAAAGATGGTAGGGTACAGGGGTGAGTGGGAGCGTAACGTGGCAGGAGAGAGCAGGTTGCAGTATTAAATAAGAGAATCCGCTTAGGCTTCACTGAGAAAGTGAGATCTGAGCAGACTTGGCAGAGGTGAGCCAGGGACGCAAGTCTTCCTTTGGGACAGTCGCTCCAGGCAGAAAGAACTTCTAGAGCAAAGTCCCTAAGGTAGGAAGCTTTGAAGAAGGGGGCCAGTGTGGCTGTTGCAGAGTGTAAGAGGGGCGAGCAGATGAGAGGAGATGGGAGAGGTAGGGGCCGGGAGCAGAGGGCTCAGACCATTTTAAGGACCTTAGATTTTTTTTTTTTTTTTTTGCGGTACGCGGACCTCTCACTGCTGTGGCCTCTCCCGTTGCGGAGCACAGGCTCCGGACGCGCAGGCTCAGCGGCCATGGCTCACGGGCCCAGCTGCTCCGCGGCATGTGGGATCCTCCCGGACCGGGTCACGAACCCGTGTCCCCTGCATTGGCAGGCGGACTCTCAGCCACTACGCCACCAGGGAAGCCCAGGACCTTAGATTTTACTTGGAGTGAACCTGAGAACCACTGCACAGTTTTGAGAGAGGGTGCATAATCTGACTTATGTTTTTAACTGGTCATTTACATTTTAAAAGTTAATTATGTGGAGAACAAACTATGGGATGGGGAATGTGAGAGCAGAAGCGGGGAAATCATATGAGGTGCTCTAATAATCCAGGCAGCAGGATGCTTGAACTGAGACTCAAAGACGGACTTGACATTCAGGTCGTTCACATTTGATTGCTTGCTGCCCATGCCATACCAGTTCTTAAATATTTTTAATATCCCCCTGCTCAAGGGACAAGGAGGAGGTAGGCAATGAATGCAGACATGAAAGTTTTAGTCATGTGCAAAGGTACAGGAATATAAGAAGGCTCAGTGTATTCACAAGTCTCCAAGATCACCATTATGGCTGGAACCATTGATAAAGAATAATAAACAACGACCAACACAAGCACATACCTTGTGCCAGACACTTTTCTAAATACCTTTCATGTACCATAGAAAAACTTATTTGTCTTGTATCAGCTAACTATTGCCACATAACAAACCACTCCAAAAATTAATGACTCAATCAATCACCACTTAATTGCTGAAGATTCCGTGGGTTGGCAATTTGGATTTAGTTGGTAAAATTCGTCTCTGCTCCATGTAGTGTCAGCTGGAATCATTCATGTTTTTGCAATCACTTGGCAAGTTAGCAGGGCTGATTAGTCCCAAGAGACCTCATTCACATGTCTAGTAGTTGACCAAGGGGAGGTGGGGTAGGGTGGGGTCAGCTGAACAGGTGTCTCTCATCATCCAGGAGGTCTACCCAGGCTTCTTTGGGTGGTGGCTGGGTTCAAAACAGCAGCAAGGGAGAGAGTGTAAAAACTCAATGTGCAGGCACTGATCAAGCCTCTGCTTCTGCCACTGGCCAAAGAGACCACATGGCCAAACAAAAAATCAATGTGGGAGGGGATCTCCCAAGGGCATGTGTTCAGGGAGGCATGACTCACTAGGTTTGCCAGTATTTCAGCAATCTACCACAGTCTTCATAAAAACCCCTAGAGGTAGGCTCTATTAATATCCCCATTTTTCAGATGAGGAAACTGAAGCCAACACGTGTTGAGTAGCCCATACCCAGCAGGAGGCAAAGCCAAGGTCTGGACCCAGTCCCGCCCCAGAGACTGAGGAGGAACCAGGCAGCGAGTCCAGAGAGTGAGAAGGGACAGAGGATGACAGGCCCGGAACGCTATGCAGGTCAGTGTAGACTGTGACAGCAGGTCTGGGCAGCAGCAGGTAGAGGACTTGTGGGTGGGATTCCTGGGAAAAGGAGAGAATAAAGCTTTAACCAAGAAATGGAGTCAGAGTTACAGGCTGGGAGAAAAATAAACCCTGAACTAAACTGTAGAGGCAGGTGGAGGCATAAATGGAAGCCGGCACTGAGAGAGGTGGAGGCAACAGAGTGAGAGCAGAGTGTGCTCTATATGGCTACAGACAAATGAGATACACTTAAAAGCGATATCTGGTTTCGTAGCAATTTATCTGGAGTCATGGTCATCATAGCAGAAATAAAGTTCTGCTTTTCTTCTTTTTGTGAGGGTGCGGGTGTATGTAAAAACCGGGAAGGGTGAATGTGCTGAAATACCAGTGAGAGGCTCTGAGCAGCTCTGAGTGTATTTATAGATGTCAAGCACACGAAGCACGCCCACACCACACACCCGCTCCCAGGGATCCAGGAGTGGGGAGAGGAGTACAAGGTGTACATGGGTGGGATGTACCCCACATGGGTGTGCCGGGCATCATCAGTTAAAGATCCTCTAGAGTACCTGATCAGGGTTTAACAGAGCTGTAAGATGAATGATTGGAAGCCTTGTAGACAGAATGATTTTGAATGCAAGGTTTTTCTTCCTTCAAACACGGTCCCTGACATAATCTGTCTGAATCTTTCAAGGCATTTCTGTTGTGACCTCAGGTGAATGGATTGATGACAGAATGGCAAAGGGTTGGAACTCTTTCTTTTTACTCCATACAGTTCTCTACCATCACTTTTTTTTTTTTTTTTTTTTTTGCGGTACGCGGGCCTCTCACTGTTGTGGCCTCTCCCGTTGCGGAGCACAGGCTCCAGACGCACAGGCT
>NC_041220.1:59375123-59386168 GCF_002837175.3 Physeter macrocephalus
CTCCAGACGCACAGGCTCAGCGGCCATGGCTCACGGGCCCAGCCGCTCCGCGGCATGTGGGATCTTCCCGGACCGGGGCACAAACCCGCGTCCCCTGCATCGGCAGGCGGACCCTCAACCACTGCGTCACCAGGGAAGCCCCTACCATCACTTTTAACAGTAAAATATATTGATTTTCTGATCATGAATACTTTATTTTTTAAAAAGTAATAGGCTCTCTAGACAGAGCTGTCTGGCTCTGCTGGTGTGAAAGGCAGAGAAGTCCACAGCAGCAAGAGGAGGGATGAGTACTTAGTTCGGGGGTGCTCCCCTGACACCCGGTGCCCCAGGGTTTGGGAATGAAACCCTTAAACTCAAGGACCACATTCCAACCAATAATAGTGTCTAGGCATGAAAAATGGGGGCCCTGCTGGCCTTTTGATTTGTCATTTTTAGTGGCAATGGAGACATACATCGTTTACTAGAAAAGTCATCAATTTTCATTCAGCAGAAAGAAAGGGAAATAAGTTACTGTGAGACCCAGGCTTGGAACAGATAGTACAAAAGATTGAGGGCATCTGCTTTTCTGTCACCAGTTTAGTGAAGTGCACAGAACAGAAACGATTGGCTCACTCTGGGAGAGAACACAAGCATGTGCTGACCTTTCCAAGACCAAGTGTGCCTAAAAGTTTTTAATGCACCAGACATCTACTGAGCTCCTCCTCTGTGCTGCTGAGTGAACAGGGAATTCACCGGTGAACAAAACACAGCTTCTTCCCCAAGGGGGTGATAATTTGACTATCTGCTTTGCTTTCCAGGACTTTGCAGCAACTAAAGCACACTCTCCCTATTTCTTGGAATTGGATCTGCTTATTTGTTTTATTTTTTTTTGCTCTATCACTGTTCTGCCACTAGTTTCTTCAGATATGTGATGGGTGGTGGACTTTAGTTTTTATTTCAAGTCTCTTGTATCTGATTTCTCTGGAGAAGAAGAGACAGATTAACAATGTTACCCGTTGGGACTTTTCAGTGACTCACTCATCAGGGTTTCTAAACTCACAAAAGCTCACTGACAAGAGATGACATCTCTTTTTTTCGAGCTGTTAATTCCTCCTTTAGGTATAAACCATCTTCTCTTCAAACATGATACATAATGAGTTCTCTTTTAGCATAATAATAATAGAAAAAGTTATAGATGCTTCTTTCTTACTTTTAAATTCCCTGTCAGTCACTACACATGACCACTGTGGCCCTGTGACACCAGCAATGTCATGCCATGTCTGTTACTACCTGTCACGCAAAGTGGAAACAGAGAAAAGCTGAAGTCATCTGGCTTCTGGTCTCCCACAGGTCCTGGGATTTCTGTTTTTTTTTTCTTTTTGGATCATAGCATAGAGCTAATAGAATGCTCTGAGGGGAAACCTTAAATAAGCTAGCGCCTGGGTTCATAGGAATAGGAAGACATAAAACAGAATTTATGAAGGTCATTTACTGAAAAGAAGGGATGACGGGATGGGGCCAGGCACATTTCCTTCTTTTTCTGTTCTTCCCTCCAGCAAGACAACCCTCTATGTAAAACAGCCTTCCTGCCTGCACACACGTGAGTAGTGTCCTGAAGGAGATGTAAGCCTCTCTCCTCCAGCACCAGCAGGCCTCAGCTGAGAAGCAGCCCAGGACAAGGAAAGAAAGGATAGCACACCAGGACAAGCAACACAGAGCAACACAAAACTGTTGCTCTTTTAAATCAGACAGAGTTCAGGAATCTGTAGAAATTCAGAGGTGAAAGAGACAACTTTTAGTTAAGAGAAACGAGGAAGGGGTGGCTTTTGAATTGAGCCTTGAAGGACGGGTAGGGTTTCCACCCAGCAATAATGGATGGGGAGAGATAAAAGACCTGCTTCTGCCATGGTGTGAGCTTGTGACTCCGTTTCCCCGAGATCCAGTATCTTCCTCTCTAAAAGCAAGGACTGGAAGGTGTAGAAGTTTTCCCCCAGCTCAGCTCTTGTTCCCACGTGCTGTTCAGATTCCAGCTGAACTCTGGATCTTGACCAAGATTTTTCCCACTCGCCTTCCCTTTTATGCCACTTTTTGTTTTCCTCCATTTGCTCCCATTTATCCTCTTTAAGTTAATAATGAAATGATCACAGCTTATGTAAGTGTATTTGTCAGCACTGCTATGAGGATGCTGCACAGAAACTAGCCACAGTTCAGTGCCTCATGACATTAATTCTCAACTCCACAAGCTTCTGGGGAAGCTGCTCCAGCCTGGCTTTGCTGGGTGGTTCTGCTTCCCCCTCCAACGTTACTAGGTTCTACTTTGTTCTCATTATCACTTTCAGAGAATGTTTTGGATCTTTACCTTTGTCTACACCATCTCCCAACACATGGCTTATGTGGAAAAAGATTCAGATAAATATTTATTAGCTAAATAAACCCACAGAATTTTCCCAAATCTTGTTTAATGTTGAAATGAATATTCTAGAAATAGCTAATCAAACCATAGGGAACTGCCATCTGGACTGTTTTCCACAAGGTTGATACACATGACACAATTACCATTCTTGTGTGATAAAGGTAATAAGGAGGATACCAGTAATTTCTCATTAAAGAAACTTAGTGTTTAAGAAGATGGGATAGTTCTACAATGGTAAGATCAAAACCTTTGTATTTTTTCGGAAGAAAGTGTTTGCTAAGTAAATTATTAATGAAAAAAAATCCAGAGAGGACTATTAGCCTTCCTCAATAAGACCATTCCAGCACCCTTGAAATTCTGTGGCAGCATTTATTTGCATGTAAATGATAACAAATTAAAAATGATTTTTATCTGTCTGTTAAAAAGGTCCCAAAGACACTCTCCTTGGAAGTTTTGTGGGAATTAGCCCATATTCCAGGGGACCTTTAAAACGCAAACTTGTAGATCTCGAAAAGAACTTTATAAATCAGACTTTGATTCACTTGAGTCTTCCAGACAATAATTCTGAATAATTGTGGTAAGTAACTTTACCCACCTACGGATGACTTTTAACGGACCATATTTTAACCCAGATAAGTCAACCCTGACAGGCATCACTGCACAGTGACCCAGTTGTACCACATGGCCTGCAAAGAAAGGTCATGAGAAACCCAAAAGATATAAGCGTTCTCCTTCCAGAAGTGACTCTTAAAATGTCTTCTTCCATGGGATATAGGTGGAGTGTCCCTGTTTGTTCTCCAGGGACACTGTATTTCTCTAGCAGTTCAGAGTAATTACTGTGCAGCAAATGGTTAGAGTATGAAAATGTGTGTGTGCCTGCTACGCTACTTGCCTCCAAATAATACATGCTTTTGAACACTACTTGTAATTCTAGCTTTTGGCAGCAGTAGACTTGTTACCTTAAAAATGCTAAATCCCTGTGCATTGTAGTGAACAGCATTTTTTATTGATTACTATACGCTTAATTGTATGATGACCTATCGTTAGAGATTCTGTGTTTCTTCATAAACTTAAAATTCAAGAAAACATTTTCTTAGTTTTCTCTCTCCCTCTCTTCTAGAGCTTGCTTGGGCTCTCTCCCGCACGGTTCTCCCCACCCCCACCCAGTCTCTTTCTGATTCTCTTTGTCTCTCTCTCTGTCTCTCTGTGCCCCTCCCTCCCTCTCCTTATTTTGTTATCTTTACTTTCCCAGTCACCTTTAGGCCCAATTAAAACCCTTAACCTTTCGGAATTGCCACTTGGCAAGGGTTATGTTTCTCTGTTTCAGTTCTGAAATGCAGTGCCATGATTTCAACTGAACTTGGCCTTTAATGAAGCTAATCAAGTTGCAGCTCTATCTTCCAAATTCACAGCTTGCTGTGAGCAGACAGCCGTGGGAAGGGAGGAAACTGGAACACTGGGTGCTGGAGATCTCCCCATCCCTCTGTCACCCCTTTTACTAAGAAACTTTTCTTCAGATCCCAGTTAAATGACCAGCTCTTTTTAACCCTCCTTCTTTTACAATAAAGTTCAGTATTTATTAACGCTTCTCAAGCTTTTTAACCTATACACCTATTTTTTTCCCAGAGTTTTACCTTCTCTCATCATTACAAAAGTAAGAGTATTTCCCCCAAAATGTAAAATTATAATTGAATTTTTTTCCCACTTACATACACCTAGAGATTCTCAGGCAACCCTGAGTGAGGAAGGTGGGGATTGACTGTCTACCCTCCCACATGGCCCCCCTTGAGAATCACTGGTGCAACTGTATTTCTCCCTGGAGCTTGGTTAGTAAATCTGCCAAAATTTTAAAAGAAATTCTAAAGGGAAAGTTGTTGTAGATATCCCAAACTGCATTTAACCGAGAGCTTCGCTTATAAAATAGGAACTTAATTGGTCCCTGGGGAAAATGTCAGATTTCTTAGAGGTTCTATAGTTGGTTCTAGAACCCTGCAGTAATGACTTTTGATTTTGTAACTAATAAAAACTAGCAGGGCTTCCCTGGTGGCGCAGTGGTTGAGAATCCGCCTGCCTATGCAGGGGACATAGGTTCGTGCCCCGGTCCGGGAAGATCCCACATGCCGAGGAGCGGCTGGGCCCGTGAGCCATCGCCGCTGAGCCTGTGCGTCCGGAGCCTGTGCTCCGCAACGGGAGAGGCCACAACAGGGAGAGGCCCGCGTACCACAAAAAAAAAAACAAAACAAACAACCAAAAAAAAACAAACTAGCAGCCCACGATAATCCTTGTGTTTCCCGTCGTGCAAAACAGAATTTAAAGAACTCTTTGATTAGTCTAAACGAGTTTTCTATTTTCAATCCCATTTTCCAAAATATGTAGTTCTGCATTTCAGTTTTTATACCAAACTGGCTTATGCACATTCCTGAAAAAATGAGAGTCAGAAGTTAGTGACTAAGGGATAAGGCTGAGCAACAGTGGAACAATGTGGAAAGCTTGCCTTCTTAGCATTTATATGACCTTGGGAACTTTGGTGTTTCTAAAGGTGAGGGTTTTTTGTGTTTTTTTTTTTACCTTCTTGGCAAAGCATAGAGACTGAATTTATCTATGAATTTGAAACGTTGAAGGTATTACAGTTTACACATGCTTTTTATTTGTGGGACTATATTTTTCCTTTTAGTTATCAATATGCAATAAACATATGCATAGCATTTTCTCCCTTTTTCCTAAAAATAGTTATCAATATTATCTCATTAACCTTTACTGACCCCCTGTGAAGTAAGGAGATGCTCTTGCTCTCTTTTTTTTCAAATTGGGCTGACCAAATCTTAGAAATCAAAGAGTTTGTCCAAACGCAACAGCAAAATAGTGCTGCAACTGGAAATAGAATTCAAGACAGCAGAACCTAGAACTTCTCAAGGCTGTAGTAGAATATGAAATTTGACTCAATCTACAGTGTCAAGGAAGCTTATTAAAGACAGTATTTTCTTTAGAGGTTGCCTGTTGGCATAATTACATGAAAAAAATAAATCCTAAATAAGTATTTGTGAAACATAAAGCACACGTTTATTGATTCCAATATATGGAGATCTTGCCTAATAGTTGCTGGTGTTCAGAAATGCTTCAGGTCAGGGAAGGGAAGACCAAATCTACTTCTAAATCTATTCCATTTCCTCTGGAACATAATATCCTCTTGAAATATATTTGATAGTTCCATTACCAACCCTTGTTTCTGACAATGATGTGCTATGTATTTGGCCTTGCCCAATACTATTGCCTGATACTATTTTTTTGTCCTTTGATACGTTTGTCCTCTGGCTGCAAATGTAAGCTTCCTTTGTGAGAGTCAGTGATGGTTTTCCTGACCTTGTTTTTAGATATTTCACCACAGGAATATGTACCAATTCAAGAGATTTAATTTGAACAGTGAATGTCACTTTTGAGTATAAATGTGGTATATTTGAGTATAAATTTTGCTGGTAGACTGTTTTAATGGGATACACAGATGCTAGGTGAACTCTTTGAGGCCAAACTGTTGGGTACAGAGTTATCTGACTCCGTACAAATCACCCTGTACTAAATCCCTCCCAATATCTCTTCTACACTCTGAGCTTTTTTATACTTTTCTTTAGACTGAGGGTGTTTTAAAGGAGAAATGTCCTTGACATGATCACTGCTCCCATATCTGTGCCACATTGCTAACACATGCATTGCCACGCTGAAAGGAGCTGCCTTTACGGTCAATATATGAAAACTAGCTTATTGTTTTTAAAATATGATACATGCTCATTATGAACAAAATTCTAACATGACAGAAAGGTACAAAGAAGAAAATAAAAATATACCAAAATTCCCAGAGAAAGCATCTGACAGTATGGTGACACCCTCCAATGTTTCTCTATGCATATCTACACATTTGCAGACAAATACTATCTTACCTAAAGGAAATCACACTGTACTGGCTATTCTGAAACACACTTCTTTTCAGTCAGCCATTTGTCCCAGACATTCTTCCATACCCAACAATACAGAGCTACTTTCTCATCTGACAGGCTGCAGTACATTCGTTTGAATCCATGTACCATAATTTACTTAATTATCTAGGCTGTTTCTGAATTTCTACTACTATAAACAAAGCCACAGTGAGTATCCTTTGGTGACATCTGTTCTCACTTATTCATTTATTTCTTTTGAATAAATTCCTATATGTGAGGTTTTTTGGTCATTTTTATGCATATTGACAAACTATCCTCTAGCAACACTGTATCAACTTACATTCCCACCAATAGGACATAAAAGTATCCATTTCCTGAAACCATCTCCAACTCTAAATATCATTAACCTTTTAATATTTGTCAATTGGGCCAAAAAGTGATATTTCATTGATATTTTATTGGCTAGTTTTGATCCTACCTAGTAAGGTTAAACATCTCATATGCTTTACTGGTCATTTGGATTTCTTCTTTTTGTAAATTTCCTGTTCTTTTGTCATCTTTCGTTTGTCTTTTTTCCTCCTACATATGTGTAATTTATATATTTTTATTTTTAGCCCTCTGTTTTGCATCATGTTGCAAAACATTTTCCCAATTTGTCATCTATCTTTCTCCCTTCTCTATAGCATAAGTTGTGAGTTTGGTTTTTGTTTGGTTGTTTGCAACACAGAACTTTAAAAAGTCAAAGTTATCAATTTTAGCCTTTTTTGGTTCCTGATTTTTCAGGACATAGTTTTGCCATATTCCAAAGGGGGAAATAGTTATTCAGGTTTTCTTCTAGTGCTTCCGACAGTCCATCTGTCACACTTACATCTGTGATCCATCTGGAAGGTATTAGCGTGTAAGGAGTTGAAATCTTGGTTTGTTTTGTTTTTTCCAGATGATTGACGTGCTGTCCCAAACCCTTACTGAATGGTCTACTTATTTGAAATGCTAACTTTATCATATAAGTTAATATGTATGGGGACTTTCCTGTGTGGTTCAGTGGTTGGGACTCTGTGCTCCCAATGCAGGGGACCCAGGTTCCATCCCTGGTCAGGGAACTAGATCCCACCTGTCGCAACTAAAGATCCGGCATGCCGCAACGAAGATTCCACATGAGGCAATGAAGATCCCGCGCGCCGCATCTTAGCCCCTGCGCAGCCAAAAAAAAAAAGAAATGTTTGGATACATCTAGAATAGTGATTAAAGCATTGTATTTGGAGTCAAACATACCTCAATAAAGTCTGATCATTTTCTTCATATAGCACTTCTTGTTAAAGTTTTTTTTTAATGTATTTTACATTCTTGTTGCTATCGAAATTGGTGTTGTCTGTCAATATATTTTCTGACTAGATATTTTTAAAATATAAGCCAACTACTCATTTTATATACATAATTTTAAATCACCTACAATAATGATAGCTTCGCTGCTTCCATTCCAGCTCTTATTTGATTCCTTGATATATAAACAACACCTCTATTTTATTCCTGATTTTAATGAGTTAAGAAAAATATTCATCTAATTCTACTTACTAAGTATTTTCATTGGAAATGGATGTTTATTTCCATAAATCCTTTGAATTATATTAATAGCTTTATAAAAATCTATAAGCCACATTTGCATTTCTGGAATATATCCCACTTGGTCATGAAGTATCAGTCTTTTAATATATTTTCTGGATTCTGTTCGAGATATGCAAGATTATCTTTGCATTTACAATTTGATTGTAAGCAATGTATCTTAACAGTCCCATCATTTTTTTTTTTTTTGGTCCTACTCTAAGTAGTAAATTCAAAGTCAATTCATTTAAAATAATGTATGTGTTATAAAATGGAACTAGTCTCACATGTGAATTCAGTCCTAGAGAGTGAAACTGTCTATATGAATTTGCTTAAACAACAGTTTAATTACATTAAAATTTTGAAGTCACAGGTACATACCCAAGAGAATGTAAGCATATGGCCACACAAAAACATGTACACAAATGTTCATAGCATTATTCATAATAGCCCCAAATAGGAAACAACCCAAGTGTCTACCAGTTGATGACTGAATAAACAAAATGTGGTATATTCATATGATGGAATATTATTCAGCAAGAAAAAGGAATAAAGTACTGATACATGCTACAACATGGATGAAAATCAAAAAATATTACGAAAAATGAAAGAAGCCAGTCACAAAAGGCCACATATTGTATGATTCCATTCATATGAAATTCCAGAATTGGCATATCCTTAGAGACAGAAGGTAGATTAGTGGTTGACAGGGACTGGTGGGAATGGGGGGTGACTACTAATGGCTACAAGGTTTCTTTTTAGAGTGATGAAAATGTCCTGACATTAAATAGTGGTGATGGTTGCACAGCTCTGAATATACTAAATATCACTGATTGTACACTTTAAAAGACTGAATTTCATTATATGTGAATTACGTCTCAATAAAGTTGTTATTTAAGAAAAGAATTATATGACGGAAAGGTATTGAAGTGAAACCACAGAAAGGAAGCAATTATTTACTCCATTTTTCCACTGTTTCCAAAGGCTAGCCTAGGAATTTTGAAGACCCCTGTTAAAAACTGAAGCTCTGGGACAAGAAGAACAAAGAGCACTCTAAAAGTCTTGATTAACTCAGACTGACACATGTATGAGCTTCCCAACCCCCAACTATAGACCTGCACCACTGAACAATAGTTTAATTTTCCTGATCTATGAAATTTTGATAACAAAGGGCTTTATATTTTAGAAGATATAAACAAAATACATTTGCACAAATCCGGCTGACCCTCTGTGTCTTACTGCTATTATGACAAAGGTAAGGACAAATCTGTTGAGAGTGGGTTGGCAGGTGGATGTGTGGGAAGGATCCACAGAGGGTAAAATGAAGAGGAGAGGTGGGAGAACCAGATACGTTTGTCAGAGAATGGTGCTCTAATCCATGAACATTTTCTCCAGGCTGTGTCCCTTCTTGGGAAGGCTACGGTCCCTGTCGTCAGACCTCGGAACCGTCCTGATGCACCTGGTCCTCCCCGCCATCCCTGGAAGATCACATGAGAGTCACCAGTCAAGACCCAAGTTATCCTTCCGCTGTTGTTGTCTAAAGGGTCCTGTTGTTTTACATATTCAGTCAGAGTCTGGTCTAGGGAACTTGTAGGAAAATGTATTCAAGTCTGTGTTTAATACTTAACTCTGAATTTAGGAGGGTATGTTAATGAACACTGACTAATTTGGAAATTATAGCTCTATAGGGTGCAGTTGAACTGATTTCAATTCTCACACAGGAAAAATTATATCTCTGTGTTTGCCCTCACCTGCAATCAATGTAGATTCAGCTACATTGCCTTCAAGAAACTTGGATTTACTTTTTGAAATACCATTTTAAAGGGTTATATTACCTAATAGTTGTTAGGGCGGTGTACCTGCCTTACAGATTTGTTTGGAGAAACACATGGAAAGTGCTTGTTTTTTATAAATAGTAAGTACTATACTGCTAACACTTCTACCACTACTAGTAGTAGTGGTTTAATAATAATTATGTAGGGCTCGACATGTCCTAGTCCAATATACCTGGAATCTATTACTTAAACAAAAAAGAGAGATGGAGTTCCTGGTAATCAACCTAATAAGGGGTAGCTGGAACGTTAATTATGATAACAAGTCTCCCAGAGGGGGAAAATGTTATAAAATATGTCTTCAGGGATGAAGATGTCTGTACTGACCTATTACCACTTTCTTGCCAAGATTTTCTCATAAAAGCAATATTTGTGTGACAGATGTGACAGCTGAAATATCATTTCTCATTAGCCAGAAGTGGGTCCCATGGACACCCTACCCGGAGGAGGCTGGCTGCGAAGATCAGGGCTGTGGTTCATGTTGGGTCAGCCAAACAGCGTCAGCTCCATCATCCCTCTCCTCACTCCTTCCTAACTCCACTGAACTCAGTGAAGCTCAGTGATGGGGAGAAGCACAGAGATGTTTGGAGGCTCATAGAAAGGGAAGAGTGCCGGTTTCACAAATTACCTAATAATCACTTTTTACTCATGAAAGCTTAATGGTTTGAAGAACAAAGTTAAGGATTTACACTAAGTGATTTTAAGACTTATTATAATGCTATAGTAATCAAGAGAATAGGGTATTGAAATAAGGTGAGACATAGATATAGATTAGTGGAACAGAATAGAAAGTCTAGAAGTCTAGAAATAGACCCACACAAATACGATCAAGTGATTATCAATAAAGATGTCGAGGCCAATTAATTAAGAAAGAATTGTCTTTTCAACAAACATTACTGGAACAATTGGACTTCCGTATGGCAAAAAAATGAACTTTATACACATAAACAAATATTAACTTGAATTAATGTAAAAGCTAAAACTTCTGGAAGAAAGCAGGAGAGAATCTTTGTGATCTTGAGTTAGGCAAGGTCAAAGTACAAACCATAAAAGAAGAAATTGATAAACTGGACTTCATCATACTTTTTTTAATTATTATTTATTTTTTAATTTTTTAAATAAATAGGTTGTTTCTATTATTTTTATACAACAGGTTCTTATTAGTCATCAGTTTTATACACATCAGTGTATACATGTCAATCCCAATCACCCAATTCATCACACCACCATCCCCACCCCCCCGCGGCTTTCCCCCCTTGGTGTCCATACGTTTGTTCTCTACATCTGTGTCTC
>NC_041220.1:59386494-59388556 GCF_002837175.3 Physeter macrocephalus
TGTTCTCCATAGTGGCTGTATCAATTTACATTCTCACCAACAGTGCAAGAAGGTTCCCTTTTCTCCGCACCCTCTCCAGCATTTGTTGTTTGTAGATTTTCTGATGATGCCCATTCTAACTGGTGTGAGGTGATACCTCATTGTAGTTTTGATTTGCATTTCTCTAATAATTAGTGATGTTGAGCAGCTTTTCATGTGCTTCTTGGCCATCAGTATGTCTTCTTTGGAGAAAAGTCTATTTAGGTCTTCTGCCCATTTTTGGATTGGGTTGTTTGTTCTTTTAATATTGAGCTGCATGAGCTGTTTATATATTTTAGAGATTAAACCTTTGTCCATTGACTCATTCACAAATATTTTCTCCCATTCAAAGGGTTGTCTTTTTGTCGTGTTTATGGTTTCCTTTGCTGTGCAAAAGCTTTTAAGTTTCATTAGGTCCCATTTGTTTTGTTTTTTTTTGTTTGTTTTTATTTCCATTACCCTAGGAGGGGGATCAAAAAAGATCTTGCCGTGATTTATGTCAAAGAGTGTTCTTCCTATGTTTTCCTCTAAGAGTTTTATAGTGTCTGGTCTTACATTTAGGTCTCTAATCCATTTTGAGTTTATTTTTGTGTATGGTGTTAGGGAGTGTTCTAATTTCATTCTTTTACATGTAGCTGTCCAGTTTTCCCAGCACCACTTATTGAAGAGACTGTCTTCTCCATTGTACATCCTTGCCTCCTTTGTCATTGATTAGTTGAACATAGGTGCGTGGGTTTACCTCTGGGCTTTCTATATTGTTCCATTGATCTATGTATCTGTTTTTGTGCCAGTACCATATTGTCTTGATTACTGTAGCTTTGTAGTATAGTCTGAAGTCAGGGAGTCTGATCCCTCCAGTTCCGTTTTTTTCCCTCAAGACTGCTTTGGCTATTCGGGGTCTTTTGTGTCTCCATACAAATTTTTAGATTTTTTGTTCTAGTTCCTTTAAAAATGCCATTGGTAATTCGACAGGGATTGCATTGAATCTGTAGATTCTTTTGGGTAGTACAGTCATTTTCACAATATTGATTCTTCCAATCCAAGAACATGGTATATCTCTCCATCTGTTGGTTTCATCTTTAACTTCTTTCATCAGCGTCTTATAGTTTTCTGCATACAGGTCTTTTGTCTCCCTAGGTAGGTTTATTCCTAGGTATTTTATTCTTTTTGTTGCAATAGTAAATGGGAGGGTTTCCTTAATTTCTCTTTCAGATTTTTCATCATTAGTGTGTGGGAATGCAAGAGATTTCTGTGCATTAATTTTGTATCCTGAAACTTTACCAAATTCATTGATTAGCCTCAGTAGTTTTCTGGTGGCATCTTTAGGATTCTTTATGTATAGTATCCTGTCATCTGCAAACAGTGACAGTTTTATTTCTTCTCTTAAAATTTGTATTCCTTTTATTTCTATTCCTTCTCTGATTGCTGAGGCTAGGACTTCCAAAACTATGTTGGATAATAGTGGTGAGAGTGGACATTCTTGTCTCATTCTTCCTCTTAGAGGAAATGCTTTCAGTTTTTCATCACTGAGAATGATGTTTACTGTGGATTTGTCATATGTGGCCTTTATTATGTTGATGTAGGTTCCCTCTATGCCCACTTTCTGGAGAGTTTTTATCATAAATGGGTGTTGAATTTTGTCAAAAGCTTTTTCTGCATCTCTTGAGATGATCATATGGTATTTATTCTTCAATTTGTTAATATGGGGTATCACATTATTGATTTGCATATATTGAAGAATCCTTGCATCCCTGGGATAAATCCCAATTGATCATGGTGTATGATCCTTTTAAAGTGTTGTTGGATTCTGTTTGCTAGTATTTTGTTGAGGATTTTTGCATCTATATTCATCAGTGATATTGGTCTCTAATTTTCCTTTTTTATAGTATCTTTGTCTGGTTTTGGTATCAGGGTGATTGTGGCCTCATAGAAAGAGTTTGGGAGTGTTCCTTCCTCTGCAATTTTTTGGAAGAGTTTGAGAAGGATGGATGTTAGCTCTTCTCTAAATGTTTGATAGAATTCACCTGTGAAGCCATCTTGTCCT
>NC_041220.1:59388750-59390639 GCF_002837175.3 Physeter macrocephalus
AGTAGTCTCTTAGGATGCTTTGTATTTCTGCGGTGTCTGTTGTAACTTCTCCTTTTTCATTTCTAATTTTATTGATTTGGGTCCTCTCCCTCTTTTTCCTGATGAGTCTGGCTAATGGTTTATCAATTTTGTTTATCTTCTCAAAGAACCAGCTTTCAGTTTTATTGATCTTTGTATTTGTTTTCTTTTTTCTATTTCATTTATTTCTGCCCTGATCTTTATGATTTCTTTCCTTCTGCTAACTTTGGGTTTTATTTGTTCTTCTTCCTCTAGTTCCTTTAGGTGTAAGATTAGATTATTTATTTGAGATTTTTCTTGCTTCTTGAGGTAGGCTTGTATAGCTATAAACTTCCCTCTTTGAACTGCTTTTGCTGCATCCCATAGGTTTTGGATCATCGTGTTTTCATTGTCATTGTCCCTAGGTAGTTTTTGATTTCCTCTTTGATTTCTTCAGTGATCTCTTGGTTATTTAGTAACGTACTGTTTAGCCTCCATGTGTTTGTGTTTTTTACGCTTTTTCCCCTATAATTCATTTCTAATCTCATAGCGTTGTGGTCAGAAAAGATGCTTGATATGATTTCAATTTTCTTAAATTTACTGAGGCTTGATTATTATCCTATCCTGGAGGATGTTCCATGCGCACTGGAGAAGAAAGTGTAATCTGCTGTTTTTGGATGGAATGTCCTATAAATATCAATTAAATCCATCTGGTCTATTGTGTCATTTAAAGCTTCTGTTTCCTTATTAATTTTCTGTTTGGATGGTCTGTCCATTGGTGTAAGTGAAGTGTTAAAGTCCCCCACTATTATTGTGTTACTGTCGATTTCCTCTTTTATAGCTGTTAGCAGTTGCCTTATGTATTGAGGTGCTCCTGTATTGGGTGTACATATATTTGTAATTGTTATATCTTCTCCTTGGACTGATCCCTTGATCATTATGCAGTGTCCTTCCTTGTCTCTTGTAACATTCTTTATTTTAAAGTCTATTTTATCTGATATGAGTATTGCTACTCCAGCTTTCTTTTCGTTTCCATTTGCATGGAATATCTTTTTCCATCCCCTCACTTTCACTCTGTATGTGTCCATAGGTCTGAAGTGGGTCTCTTGTAGACAGAATATATATGGGTCTTGTTTTTGTATCCATTCAGCAAGCCTGTGTCTTTTGGTTGGAGCATTTAATCCATTCACATTTAAGGTAATTATCAATATGTATGTTTCTATGACTATTTTCTTAATCGTTTTGGGTTTGTTTTTGTAGGTCCTTTTCTTCTCTTGTGTTTCCCACTTAGAGAAGTTCCTTTAGCATTTGTTGTAGGCTGGTTTGGTGGTGCTGAATTCTTCTAGCTTTTGCTTGTCTGTAAAGCTTTTGATTTCTCCATCAAATCTGAATGAGATCCTTGCCGGGTAGAGTAATCTTGGTTGTAGGATCTTCCCTTTCATCACTTTAAGTATATCATGCCACTCCCTTCTGGCTTGTAGAGTTTCTGCTGAGAAATCAGCTGTTAACTTTATGGGAGTTCCCTTTTATAATATTTGTCGTTTTTCCCTCCTGCTTTCAATAATTTTTGTTTGTCTTTAATTTTTGCCAATTTGATTATTATGTGTCTCGCCGTGTTTCTCCTTGGGTTTATCCTGTATGGGACTCTCTATGTTTCCTGGACTTGGGTGGCTATTTCCTTTCCCATGTTAGGGAAGTTTTCAACTATAATCTTTTCAAATATTTTCTCGGGTCCTTTCTCTCTCTCCTCCTTCTGGGACCCCTGTAATGCGAATGTTGTTGTGTTTAATGTTGTCCCAGAGGTCTCTTAGGCTGTCTTCATTTCTTTTCATTCTTTTTTCTTTATTCTGTTCTGCAGCAGTGAATTCCACCATTCTGTCTTCCAGGTCACT
>NC_041220.1:59391024-59433344 GCF_002837175.3 Physeter macrocephalus
CTCATGTGGTATATAGCCCTCTGCCTTTTCATCTTGTCTATCTTTCAGTGAATGTGGTTTTTGTTCCACAGGCTGCAGGATTGTAGTTCTTCTGGCTTCTGCTCTTCATCATAATTTAGAACTTTTGATCATTAAAAAACATGGTTAAGAAAATTTAAAAAGCAAGGCACTGAAATTCTGAGTTTCCTTTCTTCCTAGTGATCTGGGAATGGTGATCTGAAGAGGTTGTAGGATAAAAAAGCATTTACTCATGCACTGTGAATGGGATGTAAATCAATCTTCAGAATCATACCTGGAGTACTTAGTTAATTTAAGTACACTAATAATCGGTGGCCCAACAGTCTCCCTCCTGGGTATATACCCCACAGACATTCTCACACATTCTCTGAGGGGGCGTGTATAACTGCTCTCATTGCAGTAGCGATGGTGGCGGAGGTGGTTTGAAGCCATCTGAGTATCTGTCACTGGAGGAGGAGATGAGCAAACTAAGGTGGATACATAGTTTGAAGTGTAGCAGTTAGAAGGAAAGGACCAGAGAGCAAGTAGCAGTGGCGATTATTCCAACAACCAGTGCTGACTACAAACAGCAGGAAACAGAATGAGATATATCACACTTACTATTATGTGAATTAAAAAATACATACATGCAAAACACATAATCTCATACAAATAGAAGGGTATACCTTAAACACAGTAGAAAAGTTGTAGGGATATGCAAGGAGGGTGGAGAATAGGTGTAGAAAATGAGGATAAAGGGGAATAAACAGAACAAGGAAGGGTCAAATGAAATGAAATAGCACATATGAAAACAGACAGTGAATAATGTAGGGGAGGAAAAATAATTTTCCCTCTACCCTTCTAGACCCCTCTGTAGTAAAAAGGCAGATTAACAGAAAAAAAACAAATTTAATTTCATGTGTATTTACAGGAGCCCCACAAAGATATGAGACTCAAAGAAGTGACCAAAGCAGGAAGCTTTTATACTATTTAGACAAAGAAAGAATAAATTTGTGAAGAATTGACAAGAAAAAGGGGTTTGGCCTAGGAGCAGCATAATGGTGAAAAAGTAACAGGTTTGTTTACACAGACTTCTTGGCCCTAAAATCCCTGTCTGGTGATAAGGATGCCTTCCACCTTCCTGGTACAGGGAGGGTACATTTCACAGCGGAGATTTATCTTCTGCTTTCAGGACAGAAGTTGAGGGGTGGTTCAGAGTGACCTTCCTGCTCCTACCATTTTCTCAAGCTCCTTGAGCTTAAGATATTTAATATACCAAAGTGCCATATTTTGGGGTAGTGTGTCCTGAACCCCAGTAATACTTACTTAGCACACAGAGTAGGCAACTCAGTAAATGTTACTTTTCCTTCTTTCCTACATCCTTTTGTATACACTGAGACACAAAAGAAGGAATTGGGAATAGGAGAAAATTTGAAAATCCCAAACATTGGTATGGGTGCAAATAAGTACAACCAGCACGTTGGAGAATAATTTGCCCAATTCTTAGTAAAGTTGAAAATGTGCATAATCTGGATGACCCTTCAGTTTCATCTCTAGAGAGAATGTCCTAAAGAAATTCTTGCACACATGCATCAGAAGATGTGTTCAAGGATATTTATTACAACGTTGCTTGTAATGGTGAAAAACTGGAAACCTCCCAAGTGTTCACAAGCACTAAATGGATCAGTTTTGAGGTTGTGGTATAAGAAATATTAGGTCTTTTGTCCCTGGTTCCTGGCACAGAGCCCCTAAAACCCTTGGGATTTCCTGAGTGATGGGAGTGTCTTTAGGTATTCACTAGGAGTCCTTTCAGAGCACACATGAGTTCATGTTAATGAAGTGACTTAGAATGGGGATCCTAGGTAGCCTTAAGATGAGGCTGGTCACTAGAAGGACCAAGTGATATGAGGACTGGAGCTCTCGGGCCCACCCACAGACCTAGGGGAGGGAAGGAGGAGGCATTAGAGATTGAGCTCTATAAAAATTATTGAACAAGGAGTTCAGAGAGCTTCTGGGTTGGTGGATATATCACAAAGCTAAAAGGGTAAGATGCTTTGAGAGGGTATGGAAGTAGATTATTTATATATATATAATTATATATATATATATATCACCAATTACAATCTTCAAATCTGAAAACAACTCACCCTAGTAGATCCTATTTTCTTTATTTTACAAAAAAGTAAACTACTTTGCACCTATTAGGATAGCGATTATTTATTTTAAAAGGGGAGGGGGGTGAGGATGTGGAGAAAATGGAAATCTTGTGCACTGCTGGTGAGATTGTAAAATGTTGCAGCTGCTGTGGCAAACAGTTTGGCGGTTCCTCAAGAAGTTAAACATAGAAGTATGGTATGACCCAGTAATTCCGCTCCTAGGTGTGTAGGAAAACAGGTACTCAACATATACTTGTATGTGAGTGTTCATGGTAGTGTTATTCACAGTACGCAAAAGGTGGAAACAGCTCAAATGTCCATGTGAATGGATAAGCAAAATGTGGTACATATGTACAATGGGATATTATTTGTCTGTAAGAAGGAATGAAATTCTGATACATACATACATATGTATTCTCATACATACAATGTGGATGAAATCTGAAAATATTATGCTAAGTGAAATAAACCAGACACAAAAGGACAACTGTTTTTATAATTTTACTTATATAAGTTTGCTAGAATAGGCAAATTTATAGAGACAGAAAGAATAGAAGTTACCAGGGGCTGGGGACAGAAGGAGATGGATGTTATTGTTTAATGGATATAGAGCTTCTGTTTAGGGTGATGAAAGAGGTCTGGAAATGGATGGCAATCATGATTGTAGAACATTGTGAATGTACTTAATACCACAGAATTGTATACTTTAAAATGGTTAAAATGTATTATATCTATTTCATCACAATAAAAATAAATTGAGAGACACAAACACAAAGAGACAGAAACAGAGAGACAACCAAAGGTTCAGAAGCCTTAGGTGACTTGCCCGAGGCTGCGTCACTAACAGATGCCAGAGTACGGATTCAAGCCCCCTCCAGCTGACCCCAGCACAGCAGCCTTGTGCACGACCTGCCCTACCGCCTTCACCCTGTGGTCCTCTCACCATAGGAGCTGGAACAAGGCGGGGAGCACCTGCTTCCACTGCGGCTGGGAATGTGTGCCATTCAGATTTTTCGAGGTTCTGCACAAGTCTGTAAATGACCTCAAAGGGCCACAAGTATGGATTGGGGAGTTACAAATGAATTTTAGCAAGTAGGGGAATTCACAGATATGGAATCTGGAAATAATGAGGATCAACTGTATTTACAAAGTTGTATTTTTAAGCTTGCGAGGCTTTGGAAGTGACCTCCCAAGGAGAGGTACCCGTATGGGTGAGGTGCACAGTCCCCTGCTGGCTTTACTTGGATGGACTCTTCTTCAACACGCAGGGAAATAGATGGAGTTGTTCACACTCTTTCATGCACAGAAGAATCACCTGGGGAGCTTGTGAAATGCAGATCCTGGGCTTCAGCTGAGGCTCAGGTGATGTAGGATTGAGCCCAGGAATCTTCATTTTTAAGAAACAGGCTCAAGTGATTCTGACACATTTTGAAAATGAAATATTTAGAAATTTTAAATCTGAGCCTGCTTCTTGTTCATGCACTAACGCAAAAAAACACCAGTAATACACCTGCAGTCAAATGAATTGGGGTTTATTGGCTGGGCTCATTGCAACCATGGAGACCGCACACTGCGGGTAACTACGGGGTCTCTCATCAAGAAAGAGTTAGAAGGGATTTTTATGGGAATTTGGCTTCTGTGACACGTTTTGGGGGAAGGCTCAAAAAGCAAGCATTTGCCACAGATTGGGTGTTGTCTGGAAGTAAGAGCAATTCTATGATGGGGTATCATAATCATTTTTGTCTAGGAGGCAGGAGAAAGGAGGAGGGGCTAAAGTTGCAACTGGTAAAGAACCAGTAACTACTCTGCTGGGACAGAGGGCATTTGACCAGTTTTATGATTGCACAGTGACCTTGTTTGTTGTTGAGCTCAGACGCGATTACTGAGTGTCTTGCGCCTTTTTCCCGGCATCACGGACGCCGATCCACCTCACCCAGTGTTGGTCCTCCGGCAGCCTGCATGGGCTCAACAGAGCAGCGGCGAGCGCTGTCAACCCCAAGGCCAACTGGTAGGATCAGGCCCGCTCTCAGCTGTGAAGGGTTGCTTTTTCCTTTCTCACTCGTAGACGTCAGTTTTTTGCCCTTTTCCGTCCTCCTTCCACGGCCCTTTCACCTTCCCTTTGTCTCGTTTCTGCCAGTGTCTTACCAGAGTCAAGTCCAGCACTGCAGACTGGGAGCAACAGCCCTTGCTCACCAGCCCTTTCACAATTAGCTTGTCGAGTGTACTCATAAAATTTTCCATGCTCGGACGGATACCATAATACATAAATCCTTGTTAGAGAAAAATGCTCGCCAAACACCCACAGTAAGATGAAAGTAATGTGGTTCTTTAAGTTGCTATCCCAAGGGAAGATATTTTGTCTTTTATATAGCTCTTGGCATATCATAAATATTAAGCAAGTACGAAAGGCGGTGTGGTGGTGATCTTGGGCAGAAAAAAGGTGGAAGCAGAAGCATTAAATGGAGTCAGAGGTGTTTAATCTCATTTTAAACCCTTAGAAAACCTATACCCACCTCTAACAAACAGCTCTAAATGTACTGCAGTAAAAAGATGTGGGGGCTTCCCTGGTGGCGCAGTGGTTGCGAGTCTGCCTGCCAATGCAGGCGACGCGGGTTCGTACCCCGGTCCGGGAAGATCCCACATGCCGCGGAGCGGCTGGGCCCGTGAGCCATGGCTGCTGAGCCTGCGCGTCCGGAGCCTGTGCTCCGCAACGGGAGAGGCCACAACAGTGAGAGGCCCGCGTAACGCAAAAACAAAAAAAAAGATGTGGATTGAGTGATCATAAGGGCATTAAGAAAACCAATACATGTAGTTTAGATTTTTTAGAAATACAGAATCCACTACTTTTTAAGAACCTTGGAATGGTCAAATTTCATTTTCCATTGGTTCTGGGTCTGCCTTCGATAGGAGGTCTAGAGCTGAGGGTGTGCGTGGTGATGCAAATGGTTGGTAAAACCTGGATCTTTATAAGTGGAGTGACAGTTACTATAAATTTGCTAATTATCACTAACTATAAATGCTTAAATTCACGCATTCTCAATATGCTTTTACTTGCTCAGAGTCTGGGGAGTAGAAATGTCCAATTAAATGTTTGCATCATAAAAATATATGTAATTTGTTCACTGAAAATATTTGCCTTTATCACATATTTGGGCAACATTCCCCACACCCCAACAAAAAATCTTAATGAAAACTTCTGTATTATTATTCCTATAAACCAAGTCTCTGATAGTTCAGAATAACAAAATGAGTGTTCTATGCCTGAAGAAGAAAATCTACTTTTACCAAAAAGAAAAAGTAAAGAATTGGGATGAAAATAGCCCAGGGGAAAAAGAGAAATCGCATCAACTTGGCAAATAAAATAGTTCTGGATAATCTATTCATAGCAGCTCTTCAGATTCCAGGTGATGTTAGTTCTTCCCTGAAACAATACACTCTTTCAAAACTCTATCTTAAAAGAAAAAAGTCATTTTTCCAAATATAGAATACCTCATTATCCCCTTCCTATCCTTACCTCTTAATTTCTCTATGTGTTGTCTCCAGACAACATCTACTTCCAAACAGAAATTATCTGGAAAGAGAAATACAAACATATAGAGAATCCTCTATTTTATTTTTTTTTGAGGCTAGATTTATTCCAACCTTTATAATCACATTAAAGCACATGGTTACTCTACAAAGGATTAAAGTAAAATATGTGCTTTAAGATCTTTACTGATGTGTTGACAAAATATACCAGTTCAGTAAAACAGTTGTATAAACGGGAACCCATATGAAGTAGACCAGTAGTGGGCAGAGGTAAGCGTATTTTGGTTTGTTTGAAAAACTAAAATCTTGGTTGGATAAAAAACAACAAGAACTAAAATTATAGACTTTCCTGTTTACAACATTTAAAATTGAAGTGTACACCACATAATATTTGCCAGTCTTCTGCATAAGAGGTGGGAGAGGGGACATATATTCCTTTAGTCCCATTTTATTTCTGAAAAATAAATTTCAGAATATAGATGGGTGTAAAGCACTGAGGCTGGGCGTGTTGGGAAGCTCAGTCCTGTCCAGGCTCTGCCCAGGCTTCCAACTGTACTTGCACTGGGTCTCTGTCCCTCTGAGCCTCAAGGTCGCAAGGCTCTTAACTTTCATACAACTTAGTTGTTAAAATATACATGATCATATGACTGGTCTACAACCCTGATTTTCCTGGCTTTTAAAGCTAGGTAAATTGTTTATGTAATAATTAAAAATAGTAAAATCTTGATAAAGAAGATGTGGTATATATATACAATAGGATATTACTCAGTCATAAAAAGATGAAATCTTTCCATTTGTGACAACATGTATGGACCTTGAGGATATATACGAAATGAAATAAGTCAGAGAAAGACCAATACTGTATGATCTCACTTATAAGTGGAATCTAATAAGCTAATAAACAAAAACAAAATAAATGAACAAATCAAACAAAACAAAAATAAACATGTAGATACAGAGAACAGAGTAGTGATTACCAGAGGGGAAGGGGTTGTCAGGAGGGCAAAATGGGTGAAGGGGATTAACTGTATAGTGATGCATGGAAACTAAATTTTTGGTGTGAGCATGCTGTAGGGTATACAGAAGTAGATATATAATGTTGTACATGTGACACTCACATAATGTTATAAATCAATGTTATCTCAGTTAAACAAATAGCAAAATCTCTGTTGAGTTTACTCAGTAATCATCAACCAAGAATAATACAAAAGGAAAAAGTACCCTAATTAGAAGGAGAAGAATGAAAAGATGCCTCAATTTCGTGACTGTATTCTTGAAATTTATATATACATAGATTGCTTATGTATGTTTATGAAATTAAACCAGTTTTTCTGCAAGACACACATCTGCAATACATTTTGAGAGCAGATGTGTTATGAAATAGCACAATCATGAGAATGGCATTTAGGTGTATTCTCTTTCAGGGTTAACACACTACAGTTTTACTCAGTCTGTTCATGTGTTTAATTGCCTTCTGTTATTATTTTTTATGCAAGAAATCCAGCCAGAGATCAGTGAATTGGAGCAGTGATATTTGGTTTGTACTCGTTCAAATGAGAACAGGGTGTACTAATGGCTATGAAGTTTACCTTCACATGAGCTTTCAGTAGTCTGCCTCAGACCACCTACACAGGAAGAGTGGAGGCTTAGAGCATTGTTCAGGTAAACCAAACCCCCCAAAATAACTGGGAGAAAAAAGTACTTTCTAAAATACAATATGGTGACTAATTTACACAGATTGATTTTATTTTATTTTATTTTTTTTATGTTAAGGCAGATTTTATTCAGGACCTTTGTGATAGGTATGGGTACCACTACAATAGGATTTTACAGTGGGGGAGAGAGGTTGAACTCAACTCCAAATACAGCATGGACAAGTGGGACTTTATTGTCAAGGAGGAGGGTGGGAGTCATACACAGATTGATTTTAAATATGCATTTTATCAACCAATTGTTTATAAAAATTACTTCTCTTAGGTATTTAATATTCATGTGATAATATGTGTGTTATACTAGTTATAAAAATGAAAAGAATGGTTACAATTACATGGAAAAGACAGAATTAAATTGAACCGAGTCTTAACATTTGGAGAATCATTGTAACGGACCACTGCCTCAGTGTGACGCTAAATGGAGTGGAGGTGTCGACACTCTGCAGCCAGACTTCAGAACAAACATTTTTATGTTTCTGATTTTTATCACGTTCCCATGTTCAAGACTAGATTTTCTCTTTTCTTTCTTTCTTCGGCTTTTAGCTCCAGCAGTTGTGAAGAACTGCTGGCTTCCCTCCCGCCTCTCCACACCAGGTCCCCTATGGTTGGCCCACAGGGCTGCAGGGACCAGCTCACAGAGGCTCCAGGAATGTGGTTCTAGGCGGGCTTAGGAAGCTCGGAGGGCCTTCTCTGCAGTAAGCCTTGTTGTATTTCTCTTTTCTCACTGTTTTTCCTCAGTAGTTAAGTACACTTATTTCTAAAATACTATATTCGTACTCAAATGTTTTACTGTCAGTTTTATTTCTATCATTTAGCTTGTTCTACCACTAATTCCTAAATTTATTTATTTGACATAATTACTAAATTTTCTCTCTTTGTGCAAAAGGATCTCTTTTGGATTTACATTATATTTAACTTTTTCTCCTTATCTTTTATTTAGATTCACTTTTCCATTCTCTAACATATTTTTCTCAGTTTAATGGTGTCTTTGTTTTCTGACCAAGAGCTACTTTGAGTTTGGTTTTACCAGAGTTAGAGTCAATCTTTGGCTTATCAATAAATAAACATAGTGTCTTAGCTAGTTTTCTGTTCAGTTCCATCCATTTAGCATTGTCCCTCTTTCTATAGTATATTCTCTCTTTTCACACTTTTCTTTACACATTTTCATCCCCTTAAGGAAAGAAGCTCACATTTGTAGGTTTAACCTGGAGGTTAAAAAAAATCACATAATTTGGATTGTTCATTCCTCAGCCTTTTTTGTAGACGATATTGGAAATATGACAACATTGCAATGATCTTGTAGCATGCTATGTGTTACCTTGGTCTTTTTAACTATGAACAGAGTCAAGGTTCTTCTACTAAACTTAGCTTATGGAATTGGAACTCAGCCCTAAAACTGCCTTAAAATAGATGAATAAACAAACAGTAGCATGTATATAAAGAAAAATCAGTTCAAAAGCAGAAGGTTACAGAAGGATTGTTTAAGAGAAATAACTTGCGGAACCAATAATTTGCTTATCTGATGCTATTATCTTTAATTACGTGTCTATTGATTCCACTCATACCGTCTGCCTATGTTAGATTTGTGGGTTTTTTCCTGAGGAAGGCTCTTCTGGACCTGCATATGTTGGAAGCAATTCCAGAATGCCTGGGCTGAAGATCAAAAAATAAAATAATTGTAAGAATTCAAATTCTTAGGGAACAACATGGTAATTAGGATGCATGGTAACTGATGGTGCTTGTTGCTTCCCTCTCTTCTGGCTGGCCTCCTTACCCAATGAACCACAGGTGCCTCTGGAAGTGTCTTTGCTTTCTGGAAAAAGAAATTTGCAGGCTCAACTTGACTTTTCCTGCTGCAAGACACAGGATCAGATATTTTGAAGACTCATGGTTTCTTTTAAAAGAGAACCATAGTGGAGGAAAAAGAAAAAACAAATTAGGGCACTGGAACATATTTTACATACTGTTTACTGTTTATATGACTGCTGGAAGGAGGTTGAATGACATCAGGGAACACACTTCTCCAGTTACTGTGCTAACAGCAATAATCTGCTAAGATGAACAGATGATAAGTTCATGTTAATGGTTTTAATTTATCTCTGCTTAAATTAAGTCCCTTTAAAAAAAAATTAAGTCCCTTTTGTCTTTTTCTGTTAAGGGAGCTATATTTCTACTTTAGATAATAGAGTTCTTCTATTTTATGTTAACTTTAACATGCCATTCTATATACTTGCATACGAAACCATGTGTCTTAATTATTGTGTTGTCCCCTAAAATGTCAAATTCTTAGAATTCTTCTAATTTGGGGAGGGGGGAATTGTCACCCAGGTATACTGGAATTGGCTCCAACGTATGCAAGTTCAGAGAGGTTTCTCTACCATTTAGCAGCATCGTCAGAACTCTATCTTAAAGTGAAGAACTGCCCCCCAACCTCAGGAACACGACCACAAATCCAACCCAGCCTGATAAGTAGAATGGACACTTAATTGAAGGTAACAATACCTGATGGGCAAATCATTGCTTCTCTACGTTTGTTTATTAGCAATGCATCTCTAGCCTTCTCCTTTTGATCTGATTTTTCCTTTACTTTTTTTCCTCATGGTTGTGCCATTGTTCATTTGTTTGTATATTTATTTTAAGGCTGTCTTAGGGTTGAACTCCAGTTTTAGAAGTCCTTGGATACTATTATCTCAGTGTTGCACAACTCCCATGATCAAAACAAGGCAAAAAAAAAATCTGATAACCTGAAAATAAAACGAAATTATAGCTAGAATCATTGGAAACCCATATTAAATGGAATAGTTAAGAGAAGTCTCTTCTTAGGAAGTTTATTTTGAACAACTTCTGCTGACTCTGCTACATTCCACAAGAACCTTTTCCTAAAAGACAAAAGCTCAACTGAATTATATTGTTTCCATATTCGAAAAACTTTTAGATATTCCCCTAACAACATTACATGTAATACCCAGACACCTTGGCTCTTCTGCAGAAACTTGCAGTCCAAGAATTTTTTAACTCAGCATATTATAGCTATAGAAAGTTTTAGTGCAACAAATCCAGATTCTTGATGGATTAGAATATTCCATGCCTATACCCCAATACTGCAGTCTATGATAATTACCCAGTCACCACAGAAATAAATAACCCAAATAATCCAATTCTACTAAAAATTTGTTTAAATAGAAAGAAAGAAAAGAAGAAAAAGATGGTTTCCTTTTTCAATTAGAAACATACATAGAGAAGTCTCACACAACTAAGAAATATTCACTCCTTCAGTTTTATTGTACCATACATGTCAATCTTTTTTTTTTTTTAATGACATGAGGAAAGAGGTTTACCCTGTTGTAACCAGATGGAAGAAAGAAAAAAAATGAGAGTCCAAATAGCCAGATTTGTGGTTTTGGTGTCAGGAAGATGAGGAAGTTGAAGTCTGATGGTTTCTGTCTTCTCAGGCAAAGTATTTTCACAATGAAGTATGAAGTGAGTGCATCACCTTGAGAGTGGGTGTGCAGGAGCGGGTGCAAATTTTGAGGAGAGAGTACGAGATAGAAAATAATCATCTCAAGGAGTGGCAAAACCGGTCAGTAGGAAACAGTGGGATTCCAAAACCAAATGTCTATGTGAAGTCTGTCACCATGAATTTTTTTTTTAAAGGCAAGTTTTCCTTTTTTTAATAGCTGAGTAATATTCCATTACATATATATATATATATATATATATATATATATTATACATATACATATGTTCCCAAATCTCTTCCCTCTTGCGTCTCCCTCCCTCCCACCCTCCATATCCCACCCCTCTCGGTGGTCACAAAGCACAGAGGTGATCTCCCTGTGCTATGTGGCAGCTTCCCACTAGCTATCTAATTTACATTTGGTAGTGTCGCCATGAATTTAAAGTGAAGGTATTGACCTGGATTGTGTGGTCCCCAAATGTCCAACTGCTTAGGTGGCAAAAGAAAGCTTTCAACCAGAGTGGTTCCCTGGTTGTGCCTTGCCTCAACCCAGGTGAATACCAAGGGTGGGGAAGGGGGAAGGGAGGTAAGACCATGGAATACAGACCAGCAAGGAGGGAGGTAAGATGAGAGGAACCTGAAATTATGGTATAGTCCAGGAACTGGATAGCTCCATGATGTGGAAGAGGGGGACTTACTCCGGCAACTCAGCTAAAAGGAAGGAAGTGGTGAAGTGAGTATTTGAAAGCAAAATTTCAGAAGTGGAGACATTTTTTGAGATTGATATCTTGATTGTGACCATGGGAAGTGGTGCCAGGGATCAAGTAGAAGAAAAAGTCATTAGAGATGTCTTGGATCCTTTTCAGCCTTACATTTTTAATTGCTTATTACTGGTTTATAGAACAATGTTGATTTTTGTATTTGTTCTCGTATCTGATGGCCTTACTAAACAATCTAATTAGTTCTAATTATTTTAAAGTTGATTCTCTTGGATTGTCTAGGGAGGTAATTATATTACTGGCAAATAGTGACAAATTTCCAATAATCTTACTTACCTCATTATTCCTGTCGTATTGAATTTGCTAGAATATCCAGTAAAATGTTGAATAGTACTAGTGATTATCAGAGTCCACTTCGGTTCCTAACTTTAACACGAATACTTCTACTATTTCATCACTAAATGTGGTGTTGGCTATGACTTTCTGATATATGCTCTTTATCAAACTAAGAAGTTACCTTTTATTCCCAGTGTATAAGGTTTTTGTTTTACTTCTTACTATGAAATTGGGAGTGTGCATTACATTTTATCAAATGTTTTTTCATCATTTATGATGTTAAACATGTTTTTCTCCCTTAATTTCTTATTATAATGGGTCTTATTATATTAAAATGCAGATACTATTTCAATTCAATTTAATAAATATTTTTTGAGTGGTTGCTATATTCCACATCCCATGTATTTAAATCTCTGCCCTCATCAAGTGTATATTCTAATGGATCCATATAACTTAGTACTCCTTCATCTAAGGATTTATGCTACAGATATATACTTAAATGTATGTAGGTTCAAGAGTATTTTACTGGAACTATTTTCTATGTTGAAAAATTGTTGTTGAAAAATATTCAACAACAGGTGAGTGATAAAGGAATGATGTCATATTCATGAATGAACTGTGCAACTATTAAAAGAATGAGGTAGACACATGTGTACTGACATGAAACATTCTTTAAGATTATTAAATTTAAAAAGAAGTGCATCATCAAAAAACAGACATCAATGGAACAGAATAGAGAGCTCAGAAATAAATCCACATACTTATGGTCAATTAATCTATGACAAAGGAGGCAAGAATATACAATGGAAAAAAGACAATCTCTTCAATAAGTGGTGCTGGGAAAACTGGACAGCTATATGTAAAACAGTGAATTTAGAACATTTTCCCACACTATATACAAAAATACATACAAAAATACATATACAAAAATATATACAAAAAATACCTCAAAATGGATTAAAGACCTAAACATAAAACATGACACCATAAAACTCCTAGGAAAGTACATAGGCAGAACACTCTTTGACATAAATCACAGCAATATTTTTTGGATCTGTCTCCTAAAGCAAAGAAAACAAAAGCAAAAATAAACAAATGGGACCTGATTAAACCTAGAAGCTTCCAAAAAAAAAAAAAAAAAACCTAGAAGCTTTAGCACAGCAAAGGAAACCATCGACAGAACAAAATGACAATCTACTGAATGGGAGATTTGCAAATGATATGACTGATAAGGGGTTAATATCCAAAACATATAAAGAGCTCATGCAACTCCATATTCAAAAAACAAACGACCCAATTAAAAAATAGGCAGAAGACCTGAATAGACATTTTTCCAAAGAAGACATACAGATGGCCAACGGGAACATGAAAAGATGCTCAACATAATTAATCATCAGAGAAATGCAAATTACAACCACTGTGATATATCACCTCACACCTGTCAGAATGGCTATCATCAAAAAGTCAACAAATAATAAATGCTGGTGAGGATGTGGAGAAAAGGGAACCCTTGTACACTGTTGGTGGGAATGTAAATTGGTGAAACCAATGTGGAAAACAGTATGGAAGTTTCTCAAAAAAACTGAAAATAGAACTGCCATATGATTCAGCAATTCCACTCCTGGGTATATATCTGAATAAACAAAAATACCAATTTGAAAAGATACATGTACCCCAATGTTCATAGGAACATTATTTACAATTGCCAAGATATGGAAGCAACCTAAGTGTCCATCAACAGATGAAGGGATAAAGAAGACATGGTATGGATATACAATGCAATACTACTTAGCCATAAAAAAGAATGAAATTTTGCTGTTTGAAGCAACGTGGATGGACTTGGAGAGCATTATGCTAAGTGAAATAAGTCAGACAGAGAAAGAAAAATACTGTATGATACCACTTATATGTGGAATCTAAAAAATACAACAAACTAGTGAATATAACAAAAAAGAAACAGACTCACAAATATAGAGAACAAACCAGGGATTACCAGTGGGGAGAGAGAAGGAAGGAGGGGCAAGATAGGGGTAGAGGATTAAGAGGTGCAAACTACTATCTATAAAATAAGCTACAAGAAGGGGCTTCCCTGGTGGTGCAGTGGTTGAGAATCTGCCTGCTAATGCAGGGGACACGGGTTCGAGCCCTGGTCTGGGAGGATACCACATGCTGCGGAGCAACTGGGCCCGTGAGCCGCAACCACTGAGCCTGTGCATCTGGAGCCGGTACTCCGCAACAAGAGAGGCCACGATAGTGAGAGGTCCGTGCACTGCGAGGAAGAGTGGCCCCCACTTGCCACAACTGGAGAAAGCCCTCGCACAGAAACAAAGACCCAACACAGCAAAAATAAATAAATAAATTAATTAATTAAAAACTCCTAATCCAGGGGCTTCCCTGGTGGTGCAGTGGTTGAGAGTCCGCCTGCCGATTCAGGGGACACGGGTTCGTGCCCCGGTCCGGGAAGATCCCACATGCCGCGGAGCCGCTGGGCCCGTGAGCCATGGCCGCTGAGCCTGCGCGTCCGGAGCCTGTGCTCCGCAGCGGGAGAGGCCACAACAGTGAGAGGCCAGCGTACCGCAAAAAAACAAACTCCTACCCCAACATCTAACAAAAAAAATAAGTACAAGAATATATTGTACAATACAGGGAATATAGCCAATATTTTATAGTAATTATAAAGGGAGTATAACCTTTTAAATTGTGAATCACTATGTTGTATATCTGAAGCTTATATAATATTGTACGTTATCTATACCTCAATTTTAAAAAAATTAAAAACAAGAAGTGCATCATAGATCCATTGTGTAAAAGATGTGTATGTACATGATATACATGTATAGAAAGAGAAGTGAAGGAAATTGTGATGGTTAATTTTATGTGTCAGCTTGACTGGGCTAAGGGATGACCAGATGTCTGGTAAAACATTAACTCCAGGTGTGTCTGTGACGGTGTCTCTGGAAGAGATTAACATTTGAATCAGTAGACAGAGTAAAGAAGATGCAAGTGGACATCATCCAACCCACGGAGGGTCTGAATAGAACAAAAAGTTGGAGGAAGGGTGAATTCAGTACCTCTGTTTGAGCAGAAACATCCATCTTCTCCTGTCCTCACACATCAGTGCTCCCTGTTCTTGGGCTGTTAGACTCAGACAGGGACTTACACCATCATCCCCTGATCCCCCATTCTCAGGCCTTCAGACTTGGACCTAATGACACCACCAGCTTTCCAGGTTCTCCAGCTTGCAGATGGCAGATTGTGGGACATCTTGGCCTCCATAACCATGTGAGCCAATTCCTATAATAAATCTCTTCTATGTGTATCTATAGCTATAGCTATAGCAATAGCCATGTGTATATATATATATATATATATATATATATATATATATCTCCTAGTGGTTCTGTTTCTCTGGAGACCCCTGACTAATAGAGATACCCATCAAAATGTAACAGTGGTGGTTACCTCTATGGAGGGAATTAGAAATAAGAATAGGGTAAATAGGAAACCAAAATGTTACTCCACAAACTTCTGTATTGTTTGAACCATTTACAATGAGAATTTATTTGTGTATTATTTGCGCACTTTTAAAAAGAGAGAGAGAGGGAAAAAATCAAAACCATGCAACTGCTGTGAAACTGGCAAAATTTTGACAGATGGTCTGTCAGAACTGCTAGGAAAAAAATGCAAGCACTGGGGAAATAACAGAGAAAAAATATCAGGGAAATATCCTCGGTTAATTAACACTATGAAAGAAAAGGAAGAGAGATAGAAAAATAATCTAAATAATTGGACTCTAAAACCAAAGCAGGAGATCTGAGAGATCTTGAATAGCTGTTAACTTGACCACAGCCCATTACATCTGTGATTTATGAAGATCATTTTGTCAAAATGAGAGCATCACGAGTCTTTCTTACAGCTCTATTTCAGAAAGGCTGGAAAGCATCATTTCATTTTAACACCCAAGAGGAAACGATCATGAGCCAAGAAAGATTTAAATATCCTCAGAAACAAGACTTTTGCTTGCCAACTTTTAAGGAGCGAAGATTTACTTGTCATGATGAACCAAGATACTGAGCAGAAAACAGATTCTCAAGTAAAAGGCAGGGACCAAGCAGACTGACATATGCAAGTCAGATGTTTTTATTAAGGAGTTTGGGGTTTTTTAATTTTTAAGACTTTTAAATTAAAAAATTATTTAATACATGCTTCTCCAGTCAAAATCAAATCATATCAAAGGAGAGATAGCAGCAGCTTCCTGGAAATTTAGCTGTCCACATCATTGGGCCCCTTGTTCTTGCATTGTCTGGTGGTTTATAAAACACTTTCTCATGCATTCTCTCAGGGAGTTGTCACAAGTGTAGGGCTTGTCCTTTTGATCTTATAAGTGGGAAACAGCTCAAGGGAGTTTCTTCAGCAAGGTCACATGAGTGAATAGCATAGCTGAGAGGCAAATCTATTGACTGCAGTGTTCCCCACAATGATCTCTCAGACAGAGATAATTAATGTAGTTGACCTTTGCCTGAACAATATTTGTGTATTAGTACAAAAGAAGGAAAGCAGATAGTTTTGGACGGAGCAGAAGAATTGGGACAAAAAATAATAGAAAATAAGCTTGGGGGAGCATGTAAGGATGAGTGACTGAGCAGTGTTGATTTTGCTGGAGGGTTTTTATATGTTATGATTAGGCATTCCAAATGCCACTACATAACTTTGAAAAGGGAAACACTATGATGAAAACTGTGTTTAAGTGAAATTATCTGAAGAATTCAGCTTAAGAGGAAATGGAAAAATGGTGTATTAGAAAAAAGGAGAGTGGGGCAATGCAGTAAAAAATGATGAGAATCAGAAATATCAAGCACAGGAAGTTTCTCAAGACCCTGGAAAGAAGAGCCATTGAGACCGTGAATGAAAAGTGAAGAATGAGTCAAAATATATAGCCCAAGATTTGATGCTAAGTATGCCAGACTGGCAGTGTTGCTAGGAACCAGTGGGAACGTTGACAAGGTGGGTAAAGATGATCCAGCCAATTACAGGTACATGAAGTTTCAGGTCTCAACAATCAAGTGAAATGCTCTTATGTAAAGTTGGTAGTGGGACTTCCCTGGTGGCACAGTGGTTAAGAATCTGCCTGCAAATGAAAGGGACACGGGTTCGATCCCTGGTCCAGGAAGATCCCACATGCTGCGGACAAACTAAGCCAGTGTGCCACAAATACTGAGCCTGCCCTCGAGAGCCCGTGTGCCACAGCTACCGAAGCCCGTGCGCCTAGAGCCCCTGCTCCACAACAGGAAGCCACCGCAATGAGATACCCGTTCACCACAACGAAGAGTAGCCCCTGCTTGCCATAACTAGAGAAAGCCCATGTGCAACAACGAAGACCCAACGCAGCCCAAAAAAAAAAAGAAAAAGCACCGCAATGAGATACCCGTTCACCACAACGAAGAGTAGCCCCTGCTCGCCATAACTAGAGAAAGCCCATGTGCAACAACGAAGACCCAACGCAGCCAAAAAAAAAAAAAAAAAAAGAAGTTGGTAGTATAAATCTGGAGAAAAGTGAGAAATGAGTGCTAGTCCTTTATATCTGAAAGCTGTTTATTTAGTTAGGTGATTGTGACAACTAGGAGAATAGAGAATTGCACAGGCATAAGAAACACTGGAGAGGTCCACCCAGTAGTAGCCAGAGAGGGAACTCCAGCCAGGCAGAAGGGATGGAGCAGATAGTGAAGGTTTCAGCAAGCAGAGCATTAGCCAAAGTAGAATGAAGAAATAGGAGTCACTTATCTACCCAACAAGATCTGCAGGTCTGCGAATACAGCCTCATGGAACATGCCTGGTAAACTCTGGATTCATAGCAGACCTCTTTTTGCTTTTGCTAACTTCTTATTGAATGGAAGCAAATCCTAGGCTTAAAAGCACCCATTATGGCCATGAAGAGGCTACTGAAGGAAGGGCAGGTTGTTGGAATTACTTCATTCTAAAGGTGACTACTGTATAAAAGGGAGAAAAGCCAAAGCCAAAGATCGAGTTTAAGAGATAGCCCACAATTAAATAACAGGAGAAAGGTTAGTGAAGGAGAGAGAGATAGGGAGAGAACAGGAGAAGGAAAGAAGAGAACAACAGTAGCCCATATCTCAGGCTAAGGTGAAGCAGAGATAGTGCCGTTAATCTAATTTGAAAAGGTATGCACCCCAATGTTCATTGCAGCACTTTTTACAATAGCCAAGGCGTGGAAGCAACCTAAATGTCCATTGACAGATGAAAGGATAAAATAGATGTGGATATATATACACAATGGAATATTACTCAACCATAAAAAAGAATGAAATAATGCCATTTGCAGTAACATGGATGAACCTAGAGATTATCATACTAAGTGAAGTAAGCCAGAGAAAGACAAACATTATATGATATCACTTATATGTGGAATCTAAAAAAAATAATACAAATTTACAAAACAGAAATAGACCCACAGACATAGAAAACAAACTTATGGTTACTGAAGGGGAAAGGGAGTGGGGGAGGGATAAATTAGGAATTTGGGATTAACATATACACAGTACTATATATAAAATAGATAAACAATAAGGGCCTACTGTATAGCACAGGGAATTATATTCAATATCTTGTAATAGCCTATAATGGAAAAGAACCTGAAAAATAATACTTATATATATGTATAACTTAATCACTTTTCTCTATGCCTGAAACATTGTAAATCAACTGTACTTCAATAAAAAAAATCTTTAAAGCAAAAAAAAGAAGTGCTGTTAAATGAACTAGAAGATCAAAAAGGATGAGAACACGCCAAAAAAGATTTCAATTATTTTATAATCAGGAAATCACCGGTGATGAGAGAGGGTAATTTTAGTGAGGATGAATGCCAAATTGCTAGGAAGAAAGATGATTAGAAAAGCCATAGAAAAGGAATAACCTTGCAAGACAGTAAAATAATGTAATGACAGTTGTTAGGAAAGGAAGATTGAATTTAACTGAAGAAACATTTAAGGAACATTTATTAAATGCATAGCATCATGTTATGTGCAAAAAAATGTTTTAAAAAGAAACAGACAAAGGAAAGTAAGGGAGGGGTAGTAAACATGGCATGAGCAAGGTGGTCCCCAAAAGGCTGACAGGAAGAAAGCAGAAGGAGTGACAATCTGTCAGCTAGCTGCTCGGATACAGAGGCCACGTGGAGGGCAGCTGGGGCAGAGAAAAACTCAGGGTAGAAGTATGGCTTTAAAGGGGACTTGGTCATTACTAATCATCTACAAGATTGGCAACTCCAGTCAAATTACAGTACAGGTAAATGTAAGGCTGCCGTTGAGGGCAGCGAGGTGAGGGAGAAGGGGTCTTATGAGAGGTCTGCATAATGAAAGTGAAGAATGTTCGGGGCAGACCAGGTCATTTCCAGTGGCACGTTGCCTTTGTAGTCAAAACAAACCTGGTTTTGAAAGCTGGTCCTGTCACCCTCTAGCTGTGTGACCTTAGGGAAATTGCTTAACTTTTTGGAGCTCTAATTCCCCCCTATAGCAGCTATCTCATAGTGTTATTGTAAGTATTATATGAGATAATGCCTGTAAAAGCAAGTGCCTGACATTTGGTAACTACCTAAGAAATAGCCACTATTATTAATATGAAGTTCATGGGGACAGAAGCATGGGGGTGGGGGTACAGGGCTGGACTGCATCTGAGGCACTAAGGCGCCATGGTTCTGAGGGAATGGGGTAAGGAAAGGAGGAATGAACTCAACAGTCAGGCAGAGAGGGCTGGGAAGATAGACAGCCTTTGATACTTTCTAGAAGGTACCATCGATAGTGCTATCAAAGAGAACCCCTAGAGAGCAGCTGACTAGCATTTCAATTTTAATATATTTATTATAAAACTAATACATATGATCTATGTAAAAAACTAGAAAATCCAGAAAATATGAATAATGAGCTCTAAAAAATTATGTAATTCCATATGTGGGAGATAGTCACTATTAAAACTGTAATTCCTTAGTTTTGTTTTCTATATTCATGTGGTTATGGGGGTAACAAACTGAATCCTACTTTTTTTGCTTAACATTATATCATAGCTTTTGTCCAGACTCTAACTTATGGACATACTGTACTTCATTTATCAAATAGCTACATTTATCAAAGAGTAATATTAGTATCTGTGCATCATTTAAAGCACTTGCATAGTGTTCTATTGTGTTGCTAAACCTTAATTTACTTAGCCATTTAACCATCTCATACTAGATATTTTAATTTTTTCTTTCTCTTTGATCTTTGTTAGTGAAACAATGTCATAATGAACATATGTATGTGTGTTGGGGATAAATTCCTTTTTAAAAAAAAAACTTTAAAAACTCACCTGATACAGACAGCCAAATTTACCTCTAGAAAGTTTGTGCCAATTTTCACCCCATCATCAGAGCCTGATAGTGTCTATTTTAACACATCCCTAACAATAATGAACAATGATCATTTTCTTAAATTCCTTGCCAAATTGCTGACCAAACCAATGGTTTTTGCTTTATTTTTTTTTTATTTTCTTATTAGTGAGATTGCACACATAAATTTTTTATTGGCCATTTGTTTTAATATAATGCTTTTTGAACCCTCTCTAAGGCAAAACGACAACAACGGAAGCCTCCTTTTCAGTATTATTACCAGAATCCCAGAAATAATTCTTTCTGCAATACCTTAAGAGAACTTTGTTTCCTTTCAAGCTATAGCTGGATAACAGAAACATTTGGCTTCAACTCCCAACAGCTCTTCATTATTTATATGCTGGAATGGAAAACTCTAGTAGATATCTGAGAGTATGTCAGTAACAGAGTCTTTCTTATCTTCTGAATGCTATTTTCTAGTGAACTGGAGTTCACTGAAAGGTTAGGTTGAATAGACTCTACACTTTTCTACCATGTATGATTAAGTGCCCCTCCTTTTTCAAGTTGGAAAATAGACTTGGATATTGGAAGTGTTGACTGTAATTAATTTTTTAATATAAATTTATTTATTTATTTTTGGCTGCATTGGGTCTTCATTGCTGCACGCGGGCTTTCTCTAGTTGTGGAGAGCGGGGGTTACTCTTCGTTGCGGTGCGCTGGCTTTTTATTGCAGTGACTTCTCTTGTTGTGGAGCACGGGCTCTAGTCCTGTGAGCTTCAGTAGTTGTGGCTCGCGGGCTCACTAGTTGTTTGTGGCTTGCGGGCTCTAGAGTGGAGGCTCAGTAGTTGTGGCACAGGGGCTTAGTTGCTCCATGGCATGTGGGATCTTCCAGGACCAGGGATGGAACCTGTGTCCCCTGCATTGGCAGGTGGATTCTTAACCACTGTGCCACCAGGGAAATCCCTGTAATTAATTTTCAAACAAGGCAGTGGGTATATTTCTTTTCTTGTGGCTAGTGGCAGTAAGGGTAGGGAACTGTAGAAATTTCAAACAGAAACAATCTTATTTAGATGGATAAGACCACAAAGATCACTATAGTGAAAACCTATTTGATTGCCCAAATTTCTCTTCTTTTGTGAACTCTTTCCTGCTCTTCTTACCCCTGAAGTCTATATAAATTACCACTGACAGATTGGTTGTACTGTAGACAACTGTCCAAAACTGGGCCAATCCTAATCTTCGGGAATCAGAAAATTCTTTCACCAGGTGGCTGGACCTGTAGGCTAATAAAAATTGGGGATGTTTTGGCAGCCAGGTTTTCTGCCATGTGGCTTGGGAAACAGAGAAAGTTGGTCAGCGAGTAGAGAAAAATGGTGCCAAATATTTCCTTGGTTCATTAGGATGCTGTAGGCCTCCTACTTCCAATCTACTGCCATGGGTCCCTGCCTCTTTATAATAAATTCTCTCCAGTTTTCCCTCTCTCTCCCCACAACTCTCTCCCTCTCTCTTTCTCTCTCTCTCACTCTCCCCATCTCCATCTCCATCTCTATCTCTTCTTAGTGCTGGCTAGGGTTGGTTTCTCCTATTTGGAGACAAGACAATTCTAAAGAATACAAACACGCACCTCCCTTTTTTGTTTTTTTTACCACCCTACCTGAGAATAAAGAGCATGCTAATTATTTTTAACTGGTGAGGAAAGGATATATTTTCTCCTCTACTGCCCTTATTCCATCTGCTGTCTCTTTTTTTAGCAAAACAATTGCAAACCATTTATTATCACAGTGTTCTTGTAAATGTAATCAATTTAACTGTGATCAATTCCATTAGCAAATGTAATCAATTTAATTGTAGGAAGATGTTATTGTATGCTTGCCTTGGATATTCCTCTTACTCAAAAGAATTCTAAATCTTCTAAAGGGCATTCCAATTAATTTTTTTTGTAGGCACAATCTTGTAAAGTAGGCATGTTTTGAGACATACTGTTGAAAGATTTTCTTGTTCAAAAATATTTCCCCATTTGGGGTGATGAAAACGTTTTGGAATTAGATAGCAGTAACTACATTTTAAAAAATCATTGAATTATCCACTTTAAATGGCAATTTTACGATACATGAGTTAAATATCAATAAAAATTAATAAAAACAACAACAACAACAAACTTAGCCACAGTGGGTAATACATGTTTAAATTAGAACATGATAAATTAAATTTGTTGATGATATAACAACAAATCAATTAACAACAAATTAATCAACAACAAATTAAATTTGTTGATGATATAATTCAGAAAAAAAATCCCTCCCCAACTACCATGCCAAGATTCCTCTAATTCTATTAGTGGAGAAATTGGTTCTTTAGTTAAGGCATTGCCACTTCTGGAAACCCCTATTTATAAGCAATATAGTTTGCAGGGTTACATTTAAAAAAACCAGTATCGGCTGTTCACTCCTTTAGTTAACCTCTCAGCTGTCGTTTATTGGGACCTTGAGGAGAGAAAATATGATGGAAAAGTGTAAGTTCTTTTCAATATGGACAGTTGATAGGGGAAGGCATAGTGGTGAGAAGCTGGGCAATGGTCAAAGAACGAATTATGTCCTGCTAGGTCTTGAACACTAGATGGTAGCATTAATGTTTGGGGCCTATGAGAGGGGTAGTGGGGGATCAGGTTGTGGAGTAGGGAGAAGAAAGAGGAAAGAGGAGTGTAAAAAAGGACAGAAGTTGTTGGTGGGTAGGAAAGTACTTAAGCCACACTTTACCCCTCTTATAACTACCTCAGAGTGGATCCAGCCTGTTATCCTTCCTAGAATCCTGGCTTTCCATGGAAGTTGACTTCAAAGGCAAATCTTAGAACAAAACTAAATTATTAAGGGTCCCTGAAACAAAATGGACTTTTTAATCTCTCAGACCAGACACTTGTTCTCCTTTGCTTCTTAACTGCTGATCACACAGCTTACATTTCCCTTTGCTCTCCGAGAGGCACAAACACTTTTTGAATTCTTGCCATGTGACAGAACGACAGGATGAGGTTTCTATATGAATTGTGATGGTAAGTCAGTTACACAGGCAGCCATGCACTAAACTTTTCACTAAGTCAGACCCCATTCCAAAGAAAGACTCTTAAGAAAAAATTAAAAATAAATTCTTTAGAAATAGTATTTACTGGGACTTCCCTGGTGGCGCAGTGGCTAAGAATCTGCCTGCCAATGCAGGGGACACGGGTTCGAGCCCTGGTCTGGGAAGATCCCACATGCCACAGGGCAACTAAACCAGTGCGCCACAACTACTGAGCCTGTGCTCTTGAGCCTGTGAGCCACAACTACTGAAGCCCGCACAAGAGAAGCCACCGCAATGAGAAGCCCATGCACCACAACAAAGAGTAGCCCCCGCTCGCTGCAACTAGAGAAAGCCCACATGCAGCAACAAAGACCCAATGCAGCCAAAAATATATAAATAAATTTATTTTTTAACAAAAGAAAAGAAAGAAATAGTATTTACTAATCTTTAAAAAAATAATTAAAATGGTACCAATATTCCCATCCAAAATTTAAGTGAATTTACAGGAAGAGGATTAAGTGATGTCTTTGTAATTCAGTATGTGCATAGAGTTTAGATAACAGTTTATTTTCTCATCAAAATGTTTTGGGAGAAATTTGCCCTGACCATTGTCTTTACCCATGTGAATAACTGCCTATGAGCCATGATAGGTAAGGGAGTTAGCTACTACCCAAGAGAGACCAATTATGTTACATGAATACAACGATTATGGTTAGGTACTAAGATAGAATTGTTCTAATAATAACAGCTAAACTTTACTAAGCACTTACTGTGTACCAGGGTTTGTTCTAAGCATTTTACCCATGTAACTCAAAGTTTTACCACAACCCTATGAGATAGGCACTGTTAGTAGCTCCACTTACAAAATGAGGAAATTAAGGTACCAGCCTAGTAGTGGCAGCGTAAAATCATGAATTACAGAAAGATCCCAAATTTAATGTAAAACTCAAGAAGGCAGGTGGGTTTGCTTAGTTACTCCCCTCTCTCTGGAAATTCTCCTTCCAATGTTAAAACCTGGAGGTTCTGGGTTTTGTCTCATCATGTCAGTTCTGAAGCATGGTACCCTGAATGCCTTGTCCAAATCCCCTAGGACCTTCATGATTCTGTATGAATTCTGTGTGTATAGATCTAGAATCTCCCAGACTAAAATAAAGTGAGTTTTGATGCTTTGCTCTCCTTACCTAAAAGCCATGGTAAGGACTTCTGACTTTATTCAGAGTGAGATGACAAGCCATCTGAGCATTTTGAGCAGAGAACTGTCATGATTTAATTTTTGCTTTTCACAGATTACTCTGGCTGATATGTAGAAAATAAATTGGGATGAGGGTAAGGATTGAAACAGAGAAACTATTTGGAAGCCAGTGAAATAGTCCAAGTGAGAAGCAATGATGGTTAGATTATAAGGTGGTAGAGGAGGTAACAGGAGATAGATTTTTAAAATATATTCTACAACTAAAGCAAATAGGATTTGTTGATGGCTTGATTGTGGGCTATCTCTAAGTTTCTTGGCATTAGAAGCTGGTTGAATAGTAGTATTTCTATTCAATGATATGGAGAAGTCCATGAAGGAGAAGGGAAGAAAATCAAGAGGTTTTTTTGTTGTTGGGGGCAGTTATTTCAAGTTTGAGATGCCCTTTAGACATTCAAGTGGCAATATGAAGTTGGCATTTAATATACGAGTCTGTAACTTAGAGGATAGGTACCTTCATTATTATCCCTCCTTCCCCTGTGTTCTCAGGCAAAGACTTAATTCATATCAAACTACAAATTTTGATGGAAATTTTACACATTCTCCTTTTAGAGATAGTTTAATTTCAATAAGGGACAAAGCATTATGCCATTTTCTGGTGGCAAAATTTCAGACATTCATATTGCTCCAATTTGGGGTGAATAAAAAAGGCACTTAAGTGCTACTTGAGCTGTACCCCATAAGTAGGTATTTACAATACTTTTTAGTCAGTCCTTATGATAATCTCAATGATCAAAAAGCAGGCATCCTTTTAGAAATGTCAATGAGTATCATGACATTTCACCACTTTGCAAAGGAAATTTCTTGGAGTAAATATGTTCTTAGATTAAACAGATAGCTGGTAAAACTGTGCTTAAAATAAACTATTTTGCTCAATAAATGACACTAGTTTTTTTAAATGGCCTAAAAGAGAGAGAGAGACAGAGAGGTAAATATCTTTCCAGGCTGAAACTTTATCAGGAAATAAAGACACAAAAATCACAGCACCATATCAGAATGTGTAAGAAAAATACAACATATTAAAAATGTTTTAAAGTCAGTCTTTTTTAGATGCAAAAAAGCACAAGTTTTCTTTGTGAAGTACACTTAAACTTAACTGTATTTCTCAGTAGCTAAATTAAATTTCTCTATTTGGATTTATAGCTGGAAAAAAGGGAACTTTCCCCAAAATGGTTCAACAGAAAACACTGCCAAAGCCACTCTTATTTTATTTTTATGTTATTGTTTCTTATTCCCAAGTGTTCTTCAAAATAAAAGCCTTTATCTTATTATGTCTTGCATTAAGAGTGTTGTGTTTAACATGTCTAAGTTATAGTACTTCACAAAATATACTTACACATGTGTTATATTTATCTAGCTGATCTCTACAACAACCTTTTGGAGCAAGTGTTATTAATATCTCCATTTTGCAAGTGAGGAACTTTGAGGCTAAAAAAGGTTAAATGATATGCCTAAGATAATATAAATTGACGGCTATCGTCTAGTTCTTCAGATTCCATATTGTGTTACTTCTTTGCATTTTCCTCCTTCCCACCCACAATACTGACTCAACTTTGACTCATATTTCTCTACCTTGAAACAGTAACTTTTCTATCAATGAGGCTTTTCAAGAAAATACACACCGTCTTGCCAAGATACTTACCCTTGCCAAGGGTGAAAGGACAATCAAATGCTTTCTATGAGTCTAACAGAGAAAGGGGAAGAACTTGTCTGTATATGTCATTTGTCCCTCTTTCTCCCCAATTTCCCTCTTCCATCTACAAATCCTATTCCAGATCTCTATTCTGAGCATATTTCCATTTATCTGATTGAACATAATAACAGCTGCTTTAAAGTCCTTTAAATTCTACCATCTGGGTCATCTCATAGTTGACCTCTGCTGATTTTCTTTCCCTTGAGAATAGCTCAGATTTTCCTAGTTCTTTGTAAGTCAAGTAATTTTGGATTATATCCTAGACATTGTGGATGTTATGTTGTAGATACCCTGGATTCTATTTCTCTGAAGAATGTTGACAGTTTTGTTTTAGCACATAGCCAATTTGGTTAGACTCAATGGAAACCTTATCTCACCTGTGGTGGGTGGCAACTCAAATCTCAGTTCTGTTCTTTTATCTTTAGCTTCACTGCTTGCAGTCTGACACCATGAATAATTCAGGAGTCAGCCAGTATTTGGCACAAAGTTTACACACAAAATTTTTGGCTCCCTTCTCTAGCTCTTTCCTTTCTGGGATTCCTTTCTCATGTTCTGGCTACCCTTATTTGCCCCAAACTTATTGTTCAGATCAGAAAGATAGCTAACTTTCCATTGGAGTTTTAATTGCTCTGTGCCCTTCTCTGACTTTTGGTCTGCACTCAGGGAAAAGCTGCAAATAAACGGGAAACTCACCCTGTAATAGTCCCTTCTTCCAAGATTCAACTCTTCTCCAAAACTTACTGCTTTGACCAGACTTCATAGCCCTTGAGTAGTTGCTTCTTGTATATTTTCCAGAGTTTGTCATTGTTATCTGCAGGTGGTTTGAGCTGATAGCTTCTTCTACAGTACCAGAAGCATAACTCTCCATATAGGTATCTATTTCAATTATTTGTTGCTATTATAACTAATCACCCCAATCTTGGTGGATTAAAATAACAACTATTTATTTGCTCACAATTCTGCAATTTGGGCTGGACTTAACTGGGTGGTTCTTCCCCATGTAGTGTTGGATGCTGCTGTCTGGAAGCTTGAAGGGGGCTGAAAATCTAGAATAGTGTCACTGGTAAGCCTGACACCATTCCTCTCATTGCTCCTCTTCCTTCCCACACCTCTCCTTCTAACCCATCCTTCTTGATCATATTTATCCCACTCCCCACCTTCCATTAGTACTTTATTTTTATACCTTTCCCTTTTTTCTCTTTGGCTGAGTTCAATTCAACTACCATTTGTTGCATGTTCAGTTATGCACTGTCTGAAGTTGAGCTGAGTGGGTCAGGGCATAACCGTGAAACAAAACCTGAAACAAAAGAGAACATTTACAATACCTATATTCCAGTCAACTTTGCTTCTGATTGATTTAATCACCGTTATTTAGTTCATGGGAGTATGTACTTGATATAGTCACCAAAATTGCTAAGGATGTCTGTAACAGGCTTCAAATAGACACAACTCCTTCAGGTGCCCAGATGTACCATGAAAATAGGGAGGGAGAAAAAATATTCTATAATCAGTCATATTCTCTTGCTAGGAAACAACTTTCATTCCCTCCTTAACCTTCTTTTCAAAGGCTGAAGACAACCTGAAACAGAGAACCAAATGTATCTTTATTATGCTGCTATGTTAGCACATAAAAGTCATGTAATCTCTGCCTAGAGAAAAAAAGGAACCTCCCTAAAACACACAGAGTTCATTTGAACATAATACCTGCTGAAGAGTATGCAATGAAATAGTTTTATATTGCTTTGCATTTAGTTTAAAATCCTCAATCAACTAAGATTTCTATAAAGACAATCAATATTGAAGAAAATGTCTTAAAAAGAGAATGAATGCTTAACATTGATTTCTAGAAAACACAGCAATCTTATTCAAGTTTCCTAATCTTGAAATTTTAAAATAATTTCAGAAACCTAAAAATACCCTCTCCCATCAGAGACATCTGCCTTCGGACTTCCCTGCTGGCGCAGGGGTTAAAAATCCTCCTGCCAATGCAGAGGACACAGGTTCGAGCCTTGATCCAGGAAGATCCCCCATGCCGCAGAGCAACTAAGCCTGGGTGCCACAACGACTGAGCCCGCGTGCCACAATTACTGAAGCCCACGCGCCAAGAGCCCAAACTCTGAAACAAGAGAAGCCACTGCAATGAAAAGCTGGTGCACCGCAACGGAGAGTAGCCCCTGCTCGCCGCAACTAGAGTAGGCCTGCATGCAGCAACAAAGACCCAACGCAGCAAAAAATAAATATAAAAGTACATCAATAAAAAAAAGAAAGAAACATCTGCCTTCCATTTGTTGTTGTAGTGTGTATGTTTAGGGTGAAAAACCATCACTTTGCTGTCACATATATTTGAGTTTACACATTGCTGTAACTGTGTGACTTTGGCCAAATCATCTGGCTTACCCGAGCCTTGGTTTTCTTTTCTTTAAATTGAGCATACTATCACTTACCTCATAAGGCTATGAAGTTTAATGAGGTAATTTTATAAAATAACCACATAATACCTACTGTATAGTGGTCATTTAATAAATATTAATCTCCTTTCTCTGCTCTCCTTTTCGAGAAAAAAAATAAAGACACCCAGAATGCCTCTTCCCAAACTCACAGGTAAAGAATTTTGGTTCTGTTATCTGGCTTCATGTTCCTGCCACCTGCACAAAGACAAGAGTATCCAGGTACATGGTAACAGCTTAATACAGAACTAAAGACTCCAGCCTTAGTGATGATGAAAATGATGATGATCATCATCAGAGTTGAGGCACATTATTAAGGTCTCACATTTTAAGACTCTTAGATATTCTGGTATGTCAACCTCTTAGCACAATGCCTGATGCATGTTAAGTGCTATACAGATAACAGCTTGCTTTAATTATTTAGTGTCCACTAAAGAGCCTCTTCATACACACCATGAAAAGGAAACAAATATCTATCTTTAAACACTTAGCCAGAAACACTAACTATTTATCCATTTGATGAGAAAGATTACACTTCCAAGGGTCCACTGTCCATTTACTAGTGGAGGAGCAGCACTGCTCAGTGGGCTGGATAAGAACTGCATCTCTAAGTGCAGGGGTGGACAGGGAACGTACAGCGAAATTGCTCAGCTTTTGCAAAGCAAGTCAGTTCAGGAAAGCTGCTGGATAGCTTGCAGTCCTTAAGGCAGTGAGATAAGCGCGTTCCATCCTGCCCAAACTTCATTGCTTGCTCCTAGGGGGCAGCACCAGAGCAGTGTAGGGGAGGGGTGGGAGTTAAAGAGTAGGAGGAGGGGTGACGAGGTAGAGAAGATTCCACACCACAGAATTTCTCCTAGGGAGAGCCCTGAAGCTCTGTTTGGAAGCTGCTAGTGGAGGAAGGCAGGGCATCAAGAGCCTGATAGGACAACAAAAGATGTAAGCAAGAATATTCACGGAGCAAAGAGGGGGGAAAGGGGCTGAGCCAGTAGGATGGCGGAAAGCCCTACGCTTCCTCAAATCCTCAGAAAATTCTACAATCCACAAACACCTGGTGTAAATTGGTTTCTTGCAGAAATCAGTGAAGGGAGAAGGGCCAGGAGACCCCAGCTAACATCTGGGTTCCTACTGAAAGCCTTATCTCACCCTCTCTTCCTGACCTTTGAAGGGGTGATGACCGTGAACAAGCTACAAAACACTTCATCAGTCTCTCTGACCAGCCTCCAGCTTAACCTCTTTGCTTCTATCTTAGATAACTATGTGATCTAAGGGCAGGACACTCAAATTCTAGACACCTGACTTCCCAGTGCCAAAGAGGCAAAGCTGTGAGACAGGTGTGAGAAGTATCATCCCATCTTGGGGAGAAATGAATTGAAGTACATTATGTGATTTGCCAAAACAACACTCTGAATTTAGCATTGGTGCCATCTGAAATTCTGCCAAGGAAAAACATCTAATCAGGGTGATTGAGCAAAGTGCTTTTCGCCTGCTATGATGCTGCTGAACTTAATCAAAAAGCATTTGTGAAGTACTTAATTACGGGTGTTGCTGTGCTGGATACCCACAGAGAGAACTAGGTGCCCCAGGCCCCCCTCCTGCAGTTTACAGTATAGAGAAGTTGGGGGGGGGGACAGAGGGAGAGACAGAAAGGAAGCTAACACATCATGAGTTCCTCATTTGCGCCCAGTCCCGTCAACATGTGAGTTAATCCTTATGGAACCTTATACAAGTATCATTTTGTCCATTTTATATATGAGGAAAGTGAGGCTCAGAGGGGAAATTGTAGAGCTGGAATTTTCTAAGTCCCAGGCTCTTTCCTGGACACCACAGCGCCTCCGAGAGGACAGGCTGACGTGGAAAGTGTGCTCAGAGCAAAATGGTCCCTTAAAACAATAAGACGGCTTCCCAGCATTTGGGGATGGAAGGCAGAGATGATGAATGAAATGTAATTTGGGATTAAAGAAAGTATGTCCTGTAGACATCCTGAAAGAGACTTCTTTATTCAGTCCCGAAAGCTTGAGGCAAAAACACTTTGCTTGGGCTTCCCTGGTGGCGCAGTGGTTGAGAGTCCGCCTGCCGACGCAGGGGACGCGGGTTCGTGCCCCGGTCCGCGAGGATCCCACATGCCGCGGAGCGGCTGGTCCCGTGAGCCATGGCCGCTGAGCCTGCGCGTCCAGAGCCTGTGCTCCGCAACGGGAGAGGCCACAACAGTGAGAGGCCCGCGTACCGCAAAAACAAACAAACATTTTGCTTATTCTCTCAGGCTTGGGGTGCTGCAGAGTGCAGGGGACTGAGAAGCGGCTGCCCCCCCCACCCCTCCAGGCTGTTATGAGATCCCGAGATTGCGCTTCGTATTTAACGCCTCTGGACAGTGAATCTGCCGCAGATGCAGGACCATTCGGAGAGTAAGGCTTTAAGGCTACGGCGGGGTCCACAGGAACGCCCAAGTGCGGAGCCCGCTGCTGCTAGTGGCCGGGCCGGGACCCTGTCACCACGCAGGCGTGTGCTCGCTGCCTGGCACCCGTCTGCCACTCACTGTCAGCAAGGAGTGTCTGTGTGTTTGGTGCCTCTGCTGCCCTACGCCAGGCACCCACACGGTTTATCTCCCTGTGCCCCTGCCAGCCCTTGGTGTTTCAGGTATATCTTGTTCTCCAGGTCTTGAACTAGCTGAGGAGGGGCGCGGTGAGTCCCCAGGTCCGTGCCCCTCAGGCCTCGCCCCACTGCTTTTCTGTACCTCTGCTCAACTGCCGCAAGCGTCCTTATCTGTTCCTCCACCATTCCTCTCATTGCTCCTCTTCCTTCCCACACCTCTCCTTCTAACCCATCCTTCTTGATCGTATTTATCCCACTCCCCACCTTCCAGTAGCAACTAATTTGTATCCCTTTCCCCTCATTTCTCTTCGAGTTCAATTCAACCTCCATTTGTTGCTTGTTCAGTTCTGGGCTTTGTGTGTGGATCACACTTTAAAGCGTCTGATTTTGCGGGGGCGGGGGGCATAACCATGAAACTCGGCGATTACAGGAAATCATTATTGGAAGTCAGACAGAAACACGGTGTGGACTGTGATCTAAAGAGACGAGAAGGGCTTTGGTCTTTTTAACCTTCTAAACTCGGAATATCTGGTTTAAACTTTGCTAATTTCTCAGTCACTAAAGGATAAAAGTCAATTTAAAATGTATGTTAAAAGGTATGAGAAAAGGATACCTTGAAAGAAAGAAATTCAGGTTTGTTACTTTCAAGCGGCTGGAGAAAATCTGCTGTTAGGGAAGGAAGAGGAGCCACCGGTCCAGACAGGAGCGTCAAGGAGCCAAGGGCATCAGTGCATCTTTCTCCCAAGTCCGGCCTGATCCTGGCTGAGGAAACCTTTACTCTCTGACTCCTCTTGTCCAGGACTCCTCCTCACATTCCTGTTGATGTTTGTTTTCCTTACAGTATTTTTCTTAATTTCTTCGGTTATAGTTTCCCATCTTTGATTCAATATATTTAATTCAAACTATGTTTTAGGCATGTTGACTATGAAGTAGGTTTTTAAGTCATTTTCCCCCCATTTTATTTCTCTTGGCTACTTACCAATGACACATAGAGAGACACCTTCAGCCTTTAAATACATATTCTATTTATATTGTTGGATACTTACATCTGAACTTTCCAAATTTATGTCTAGTAGCCTTCCAAAGCATGATTCTTTGTCAGACTATTTTTAATTGTAAAAATAACATACCTGTTCCAGAAAATGCATCAAGAAGCACAAGTGGGGCTTCCCTGGTGGCGCAGTGGTTGCGCGTCCGCCTGCCGATTCAGGGGAATCGGGTTCGCGCCCCGGTCTGGGAGGATCCCACATGCCGCGGAGCGGCTGGGCCCGTGAGCCATGGCCGCAGAGCCTGCGCGTCCGGAGCCTGTGCTCCGCAACGGGAGAGGCCACAACAGAGGGAGGCCCGCATACCACAAAAAAAAGAAAAAAAAAAAAAAAAAAAGGAAGCACAAGTGTACTTAAAGAAAGAAGTAAGAAAATGTTCCTTTATTGCGTTATTTGAAATATCAAATAAAACAAGCTAAATATCCATTATTTGATATTATTATTTGAGGATATATATTATTTGAGTTTATATAATATGTGAAGATATATACATTGAGGTTAAATAAACTATGATATTCATAATTATACTATTCAACAATTTTTAAAAAATGAAGTGGATCTATATACACTATCCAAAAAAACTCGGTTCTACAGTGTAGAAAAAAATAGTTATGATATCATTTTATTAAAAAATGTATACATAATAGAATAAACCAAATGCAAATGTATGCTATATAAGTATACGGGAAAAAGTCTGCAAGAAAACACATGCCAAACTGCTCATGGTGTAGTCATGAATTACCTGTTTAATGAAACATTTAAAAGTTAAGTGTTAAAAGTCACATATAATAAACATTTTAAAGTGTGGAAAATTTAACCTGGAAAGAAAGCATTCTTCAATACCCTTAACTCCTACTCAGTAGAGGTAACCACGACGGAAACATATATAATATACGTATAATTGCAAATTGGAAATTTTTTACTTGCTATGGCATTGAGATCTACCCCTATGCTTTTTAATGGTACGTTTCTTTGGTGCAATATTTTATTTAACTAGTCCCCTACTGATGGATATTCAGATTGTTACTGTTTTTAATAAAGAAGAGAGTTTAGAAACAATATTCCAACAAATGTCCACAAACAAATATCTTTCTTATCTTTTCTAGTATAACATCAGGGAAAACTCCTAGAGTCAAAGGATAAATATTTAAAACTTGGATTTGATTTGGTGGGTTAGACAGATTTGGCCAAATTTTTCTCAGAATGGTGTGTGAATGTTTCCCACACTGTCACCCAGACTTTCCATCTTTGTCAATCTGATAAGTAAAATAGCATCTTCTGTTGTTTTAATTTGCCTTTAAAAAAATTATGGGTGAAATTGAACATACTTTTCCTATGCTACTTGTATTTCTGGTTTCTGTGAACCATTTATTATCATTTGCCCCCTCCCTTTTTTTACATTTTTATTTAACAGTGATTTGAAGCACTCTTTGTATAATAAGGAAATTAGCTCTTTATCATGTGAGTTAAAGTTAGAATCATGCAATGATTCATAATTACACAGTAAGCAGTTTTGTGTGTGTATTCCAGACTTTTTATTAACTATATTTTTATTGTGGTAAAATATTTATAACATATCATTTGCCATGTTCCCGATTTTTAAGTTTACAATTCAGTGACATTAATTACATTCACAATATTATGCAACCATCACCACTATTTATTTCCAAAAATTTTCATTTCCCCAAACAGAAATCTTTACCCATTAAACAATAATTCCCTACTTCCTCCTTTCTCCAGACCCCTGCTAACTTCTGATCTAGTTTCTGTCTCTATGAACTTGTCTATCTAGATATTTCATATAAGTAGAAACATATAATACTTGTCTTTTGTATCTGGCTTATTTCACTTAGCATAATATTTTCAAGGTTCATCCATGTTGTAGCATGTATCAGAACTTCATTCCTTTTGATGGCTGGATAATATTCCATTGCATGTATAGACTGAACTTATGTATCCAGTCATCTGTTGATGGACGCTTGAGCTGTGAGTGAGGGGAGGTGCTGGAAGGGAGAGGCCTGGCCTCCACACCCCCAACCCTGCAGAGAGAGGCTCATGTCCCCGAGATGCCCAAAGAGTTCAGGCCAGGTGCCTGACTGGCACAGGAATTGCTAAAAAAGGAGTTGTAAACAGAGGACTTGGTGGGTGATTTTGTGCATGGTGTGACTGCCCTGTGTGTCTCGCCATGCACCTGTGAGGAACAGCTCAGCTCTGAAGCTCTTCGTTCCATCTGTTTACATTTGTGATGTTTCCAGAGCCTCATCTGTCAATCTTCTTTCTTCAGTGGCAGGAAATCATAACTCTAGCTGAAAATTACAGGGATTTAAGTCCCCTGACTCCTTTCATATGTAAATATGTAAAGTCTATCCTATGTGTATATATACAGTATATATATATATATATATATATATATATATTCACACACACACATATTACCATTATTGCCTTTAACAAGACTGCTATTATTTCTACTCATACTATTAATGATGTTTATATTTCCTATCTGTAATTCTAAAATAAACATGGAGAACTGCAAAACAACAACAACAACAAAACAGAAAGAAAAGAAAAAGGAGTGTTCCACCTTTTGACTATTGTTAATAATGCTGCAGTGGACACTGTCAGACAAGTACCTGTCTGAGTGCCTGCTTTCAATCCTCTTCGGTATACACCTAGGAGTGGAATTGCTGGGTCTTATGGTAATTCTGTTTAGCTTTTTTGAGGAACTGCCAAACTGTTTTCAGCTACATCATTTTACATTTCTACCAGCAATGTTTGGGGATTCCAGTTTCCCCACATCGTTGCCAACATTTGCTGTTTTCCATTTTTCTGAGTATAGTAGGTGTGATGTGGTATTTCATTGGGGTTTTGATTTGCATTTCTCTGATGACTAATGATGTTGAGTACTTTTTCATGTGCCTATTGGTTATTTGTATGTCTTCTCTGGAGAAATGTCTGTTGAAGTCCTTTGCCCAATTTTTAATTGGGATGTTGTTGAGTTGTAGGAGTTCTTTATAAATTTTGGATATTAAGCCTGTATCAGATATATGAGTGTCAAATATTTGTCATTCTGTGGGTTGTTTTTTCACTTTCTTTTTTTTTTTTTGCGGTACGCGGGCCTCTCACTGTTGTGGCCTCTCCCATTGCAGAGCACAGGCTCCGGACGCGCAGGCTCAGTGTCCATGGCTCACGGGCCTAGCCGCTCCATGACATGTGGGATCTTCCCGGACTGGGGCACGAACCTGTGTCCCCTGCATCGGCAGGTGGACTCTCAACCACTGAGCCACCAGGGAAGCCCTCACTTTCTTGATAGCATCTTTGGATGCACAAAAGTTTTTCATTTTACTGAAGTCCAATTTATCTTTTTATTCTTTTGTTGCCTGTGATTTTGGTGTCATATTTTTAAAAAATTTCCAAATTCAAGGTCATGCAGATTTGACTCTATATTTTCTTCTAATAGTTTTACAGTTTTAGCTCTTAAATTTAGTTTTTAATCCATTTTGAGTAGTTTTTGAATATGGTGTGGATATCCAGTTTTCCCAGCACAACATGTTGAAGAGATCATTCTTTCTTTCATTGAATGATCTTGGCACCTTTGTTGAAAATCAATTGATTATAGATGTGTGGGTTTATTTCTGGGGTATCAGTTCTATTCTACTTGTGTAAATGTCTAACCTTATGCTAGTATCGCACTGTTTTGATTACTACAGATTTGTAACAAGTTTTGAAATAAGGAAAAGGATGAGTCGTCCAAATTTGTTCTTCCTTTTCAAGATTATTTTGGCTATTCTGGGTCACCTGAAATTCTGTATGATTTTTAGCATGAGTTTTTCCATTTCTGAAAAAAATACTGTTAGGATTTTCACAGTGATTGCATTGAAACTGTTTATCACTTTGGATAGTATTGTCATCTTAACAATGTTAAGTCTTGCAATCAATGAATGTGGATGTCTTTCCATTTATTTAGGTCTTTAATTTTTTTCAGCAATGTTCTTCAGTTTCCAGTGTACAAATCTTGCATCTCCTTGGTTAAATTTATTCCTAAGTATTTTATTCTTTTTGATGCTATTTTAAGTGGAGTTCTTTTATTCTGGAATGTTTGTTGCTAATGTTTAGAAATGCAAATCATTTCATGAGTTGATTGTGCATCCTGAAACTTTGCTGAATTTGCTTCTTAGCTCTAATGGTGTTTTTGTGGATTCCCTAACGTTTTCCAGATGTAATATCATGTCTTCTGTGAATAGAGATAGTTTTACTTCTTTCTTTTTTATTTGAATGCTTTTAATTTTCTTTTTCTTGCCTAATTTCTTTAGCTCTATATGCTTTTATAGCATATATTTGCATATCAAAATATTAGTTTTTTGCATTATGTCTGTACTCTCTTTTTCATGAAAAAATTTTGCAACCTGCTTTTATGACACACGAAATTATAGAGCTGCTTTGTTTTTTTTCGCCAACATATATAGATCTATCTCATTTAAAAAATTGTTGGATAGTATTCTAATTATAGATACCATGGTTTATTTAACCATTCCACAAATAATGGATATTTAGGTTATTTTCAATTATTTGGCATTTATATTTTAACTTTATGCTGTCTTTTTTTCTTATGCAAAAGTTTCAAACCTTTTACATAGTCAAATTCATTACACTTTTTTCCTTTGGTGCCTCTGGGTTTGGGGTTATGCATGGAAAGTCTTTCTTTACTATAAGACTATGTTAAAAATGTTCTTTTTTCTAGCACACTTGTTGATTTATCTTTTATGTTTAAATCTTTATACTTTTAGGAACTTATTTTGGCTTAAGGAATGTGGGAGGGATCCAGTTTCATTTTCTTCTAAATGGCTGTCTGGTTTTCCCAACATTATTCATTAAATAATCCATCAACTAGGAGATACTTATAAAAGAAATATAAAGTTCAAGTTGAAAAAGGACTAGGACATTTTTACTCCTAGGAGGGTTATGGAGACAAAGACTCATTCTCTGGAGCATGAGTCTCCTGAAAGAAGATGAAACCTACTTATCATTCAGAACTTAATTGCAGCCAGATTAGGAACAACTGCTCAGCCCAGTGTATGAGACTATGGCTTCTAATTTGGGTTCTTTGCTCATTCCCTTTAAGCCAAATATCCCTCCCTTTCTACTTTTCTCTGTGAAATCCAACTCAGGTACCACCTCAACCACAATGAAATATTTATTTGCTCTCCAAAAGTTTCTGGTTTTTCTCCTGCTTTACTTCAAACACACATATCAGGACATCCAGGAATCCTTTTTAACTGTCAGCTGAGAACAGAAACCTGAAAATGGGAAAGGGTTGACAGGAGATACCAGAGAATTGGGCTAATGCTGGAGACCAGAACATCGTGTGAGGGTATAACTGGGAGAATTACGGACATTTGTGAGTATAGGGTACTCAGTCCATGTAGAAATTAAGCCTAAAGACAAGAGTCTAAGGGCAAATCTGAGAGCAGCATTTACAAAGACTAGCCAGGAGGCAAAGAATAGAAACAAGGAAACATAGGACTTACTAATTTTTTTAGTTTCCCACAGTGCCTATCAGTTTCCCATGTTGGAGGACTTTAGCAAATATTTATTGATGAATGAATAAATGAATGAGTGAGGCAGTGCTGAACATAAAGTCAAACTCCAGTGTCCCTGTGATTAACAGGTGATCTTGGGAAAGTCATTTAAACACTCTTACCAATTTTCTGAACTATAAAATGAAAGTAATAATATTATGCAACCCCACCTCTGAGGATTGTCATCAGGACCAAAATAGAAATGTTGTTGAAAAATGTGTAAAGGCTTTGTCAATTGTCATGCCCCCATAAATGCTGTACCTAGGATCCTTCTTACAGAGAGGCAGGATATACACATGTCCGTGAACAAATTTACATATTATTTCTTTTTGTCTTCTGTTTTTTTCTCCTTTTAACACTCTAGTAACTTAATTTTCACTTATTTTAGAGAACAAATTCATCTCTAGCTTATATTAACAAAGATGCTGTAAACAGCAAATCATCACACATCCTGCTTTATGTCACCTCTGCCCACACAACTTCAGAAACTGAAGCTACAAGCGTTTCTAAACACTGGAAAATCAAATAAATTATTTTATAAGTTATTGGAGGACATTTCAAATGTCACAATTCAGCACACAGAATTGTGAATTGTATTTTAAAAGAAAAATTTTACTTCTTAATCTTATTTGATTAAATGAGACATCACTGCAGAAAGCTGAAAGCCTCACCTTCTGGTTATTTCTGGTATAAGGAAATCCTCCATGAAAATGTTAAGAACTAACCTGGCTGGATTGCAGAGCCTGGGACTTAGCATTAGAGTAGAATAAGGCAAGAGCAGAGATCAGATGAGACCAGCTCTAGAATTACTAAGTAGTAGGCTTGATTTCCATGAAAGTTACAAAATTCATTTCTTCCTGAGTTATGGTAAAAGTTTTTTTCTAAACTTTCAGGAAAATTTTGGTTCTGGTGTAAAACTTCACATATTTGGTGTCTATCCAAGGACAAATTATTTTTGGAAGTTTTAGAAAATTTGTTGTCCCACTCCCGAATTAGTCAGTGAAACCAAAATAAAATTTTTCTGTCTTCAAAAACAAGTGTGGGGCTTCCCTGGTGGCGCGGTGGTTGAGAGTCCGCCTGCCGAGGCAGGGGACGCGGGTTTGTGCCCCGGTCCGGGAGGATCCCACATGCCGCGGAGCGGCTGGGCCCATGAGCCATGGCCGCTGAGCCTGTGCGTCCGGAGCCTGTGCTTCGCAACGGGAAAGGCCACAACAGTGAGAGGCCCGCGTACCGCAAAAAAAAAAAAGTGTGTTTTTAAAAGTCAGGCACAGAACTCCTGGAGAACATAAACCAATAACGTGGGAGGAAGTACTGGATAATGTCTGAAATTTCATTGGTTCTGAGGACCTCTAATAGACCATTTTCACCCAAATTTGAAATGTGTGGTTGCAATTGGATTCTATTTGTGGTACACAGTGCTCTGAAAGACACGAACATTTATGGAACAAATAAATGGAAACTGTGGAATATTTCCAATTACTCACAGTATCCTTACATTTCTTTCTGGAAAACGTTTTCTAGAAAAAGTACATAAGCCAAAAATAATTTGACACACTAATATAACTGTTGACTTACTTTTTCTGACTGTTCATTGAAAGGGAAAATTTCAGTGACACATCTCTGGGGAGCTAAGAGAAACTTAACTACAAAGCATTATCCAAAGCCAGAATTTGGAATATGTGCATTCGTGAGGTACAGGGAAACTTAAGAGAATTGTGAAAATGTCACAATTGTGAAAGAGAGTAAAGAGATCTCACTTTAAAAATCAATGATAAATATTAATTAGGCACCTACCGTTTGCATAATACATGATACTAGATATATTAGGCTGAAAAATGTGTGAAATAAAATTCGTATTTTATGGCAAGACAAGAAAAATTTAAGCATAAAAAATGTTCTCTGCCTTTTGGCCTCCTATCTCCCCCCACTGTGCATTCTGTGTCTGCATTATTCATGGAACAAACCTCCCTATTGGCAGAAATACCTGCTCAACCATAAAGAGCAACATTCTCCTAGTACCAACAAGACAACTCCTTAAAAGATAACGTTCCTTCTTAATCTTGTAAGGGGCCACAGTGACCCATGACCCACTATTCGCTTTGTATGTATACACCTGGATTGTGTAAACTGTCAGTAATATGTACGTCATTTGATGGACAACTCTCTGTCTCAAAACCTTATGTAACTGTGCTTTGACTTTTAATGGGTAGAATAGTTTTTGGAGCTTTCTGAGAGTCTGTTCCTGGCTTATAATCCTCACTTTGGTTCGAGTAAAATTTTCCATTTCTTTGTTAGATCAACATTAATTTTTCATTGACAAATGGAAGTTACAGTGAATTAAGGACACATTGTGTTTTGACGTTGGAAAAAATGAGATATTATTAACACTGTAGTATCTGTGATAGGGGCTAAGCACTGTGTTTGGAACTGTATAAATGGTGACAACACTCATAGGAAAGATGGCACTTCAGACCTGAATCTTTACCAGGTGAACTGTTTAGCCGAAAGACAGGTTCTCTGCTCTCCTCATACTCCTCAAAGTTAAAAAGTGCAAGAATCTTCACCAAAAATATTTTAATCATGCAAAAGTGAAGTGTCAGACACTTTTATAAATATAATTTCTTCATAGGGCTATGTTTATTTAACTTGTTTTGTCTATCACTAAAGCATTATGTAGACATGAGATTTTAATAATCTTTCCTGATGATGAATAAGGTTTAATTCTCCATAACTATCATATATGCGTTTGGTTCTATAAAAACACCATTTGGAGGCTGCATTTCGGACAGAATTCCACAGAACCGTATTCCTGCACCTAACCCATTGTTTCTGCTTGTATTCCCTTAGTATGGATATTGATGACCTTTAGTGGCAATTATATATTTCTCTTTATTTCTAACTTTTGACCCAGACACAGTAAACATGACATAGCACCTACTCCTGCATGTCTAGGCCTACACAAATTGGTGAGGCAAAGATAAACTTGTTCTACTTCTTCCTTCTAAATATACACTCTTACCTTTCCATAGAGCACCCTTTTCCTCCACTCACTGTTATTCCTGGAAGTCAAGGTCTCCTACGGAAGCACACCTCCTAACCTGACAACCTCACTCCTCACCAGACCACTCCAATAAAACCTCATGAAGTTCAGAATTCTATTTCTTAAGACCATTGCTCCCCCTGGTTTATACTGGGTAATCACAGATTATTTCTACCCTAAAGTGTAAGCAAGTCCTTTAACCTATCAAGTACACCATCATCTTTGTCCCCTTGTAATAGGGAAGAACCTTTGTATTCTAAGTTAATCACTAAAGGGATGTTGCCTATAAGCTTAAATTATACATAAGGGCCCATCTCTGGGAACCCTGCCTCCCAGGTAATGAGCATTAAGCTAAAAGACCTTTGTTTAGCTCACAGGAAACATCCTGACCAGGCCCACCTGTGAATGACTGCAGAGAGGAAGAAATTAACACATTCCCCTCCGGAGGCTGATGGGAACCAGGAAGCGTTTGATTTTACTCCCTCCCCTTTCAATATAAAAGAGCCTGAATTCTAACTCAGGCAAGATGGTTCTTTGGGACACTAGTCCACCATCTTCCTGTTTGGCTGGCTTTCCGAATAAAGTCGTTGGCTGCCCCAACAACTCATCTCTCGATTTATTGGCCTGCTGTGCAGCAAGCAGTACAAGCTTGGACTTGGTAACACCCCCAACATTTTTTATTTTGAAAAATGTTAACCTTTGGAAAAAAGACTTGCTGAACTATGTGAATAACAGTATTTTAATGTGTTATTAAAACGGTGACTATGTATGTTAATAATGCTTCAACAAACCTGAATTAGACAAAAATGTGACTAATATTTGCTGGGTGCTTTGTAGAGAACACCCTGTACAAGAGCATTACATGCATATTTCATTTAGTCAAATAGCTCTCTGAAATTAGAAATAGTAACAGTTCCATTTTTACAAATGAGGAAACTGAGCCCTAGAGAACTTAAAGTTCACACCCTTAGTAAGATGCAGAATTCAAACCTCCATGACTAATTCCAGAACCCTGGCTTAACCAGTTTACTATACTTGTTAAAATACATGTCAACATAATAACTAAATGCAGTGTGTGAACCTTGATTGGATCCTAGATGGTGGGAAAAAAAGCAGCAAAAAAGATATTTGGGGGACAATTTGGAAATTTTTCGCAAATATGGAATTACTATTAGTTTTCTTAAGTGTAATAATATAATTGTAGTTAGGTAGGAAAATGTCCTTATTTTTAGGCAATGAAGTATTTAGGAATGAAGTTTCATTATGTCCTCAAACTACTTTCTTTTTTTTTTTTTTTTTTTTTGCGGTACGCGGGCCTCTCACTTTTGGGCCCTCCCCCAC
>NC_041220.1:59433354-59460950 GCF_002837175.3 Physeter macrocephalus
TTTTTGCGGTACGCGGGCCTCTCACTGTTGTGGCCTCTCCCACTGCGGAGCACAGGCTCCGGACGTGCAGGCTCAGCGGCCATGGCTCACGGGCCCAGCCGCTCCGCGGCATGCGGGATCCTCTCACACTGGGGCACGAACCCGCGTCCCCTGCATCGGCAGGCGGGGTCTCAACCACTGTGCCACCAGGGAAGCCCCTCAACCTACTTTCAAATGCTTCAGTTAAAAATGTGTGACACACACAAACACGCACCCTCACACAGAGCAACTAACTGTTGGCATAATGTTAACCACTGTTGAATCAATGTGAAGGGTACCTGGATGGATGTTCACTGTACTAGTCTTTCAACATTTCCCTAGGTTTGAAAATTTTTTAAATAAAATGTTGGGGGAAATGCATATTTAGACAAGGCTCTTAAGAAATAATTCATAGAATCTCAGGAAATTTTAAAGATTTAAAATTTTCATGAGATTTTAAAGATCAAGTGGAGTCTTACACCATCTTTTTCTTTGCTGCTACTTAAATGATTTTATTTCACCAACGGTATAAACAAGATTACACCATACACAATGTACAAATAAGCATTAAAAAGTATGAAAGTGTATGTATTGTAGTATCAGCATAGGGACTGGTATTAACAGAAAATTTTACTTTCCTTACATTTTTACAACGATCGTGTATTTTCAGAAAAATGTCATAAAATTTTCTTTTTCAATTCCACTTAAAAAAAAAAAGATAGAGAGAAAGCCCTAAAAATTCCTTATTGCCTCCTGTCCCATTGGTGAAAACTGTATGTCCTGGAAATCAGTCTTTATTCTGTTCGTGTCCCTCTGCAGGTGGAATTTTGAGCTATAAATGGGAACCTGGGATTCCACCGCTGGTTCTGTGCACGGAGCTGTGCTGCAAACAATAATTAAGCAAGACCGAGAAAAGTTAATGTTTTACAAAGAAGAAAGTGGCGGCCGAAAACAGTTCAATTCTTGGATTTGGAACGCATCCTTTAGTGCACAAATCTCCAGCCAACCTAGGACGCGAGAGCAGGTTGCGGGATCCCCAGGCACCGAAGCGTTCCCAGAGGCAGCGGCGGCCAGAGGCTGGTCTTCGGGGAGTATAACGTCCCCCTCCTCCTCGACCATTCCGGATCTAGGTGTCGGGGCATCTGCCAATAGTAAGCGAGAGGCGAGGCCAGTCCATCCTGCCCCCTCTGCCAATCGGGAGCGAGGGGGCGGGTGCGGGAAGGCCGCTGGCAGTGGAGCCCTGGAACGAGGAAGAGAGGTCCGCCCTCTGCGCCTCGGCTAATTGAAAGCGAGGGGCGGGTCCCGGGGCGGGTCCCGGAAGGCGGTGCCAGGCGCAGGTGCGAAGGCTGGGCGGTAGGGCTGCGGCCTCCGCCGGCGGGCAGTATGGAGGACGTGAGTGCGTGGATGCTGGTGGCGAGCGACAGGCCCGGAACCCCCCTCTTCCGGTGCTGGGCGCGCTGGGCGGAGACGGGGGTGGGGGCAGCCTTGGCCGGAGGGGCGCCTCCTGCGCGGGGCTGCCCGGGCGCCGGGTTGTGGGAGGAGGCGCCGGGGCAGCGTCGGGGTCCACGCCGGCCCCGGGCTTGTTTTCCCGGCAGATGGCCGGGCGGGCGCCAGCCCCGTGCGGACGCGTGTCGGGTCCCGGAACTGGGGCGGCCCGAGGTGCGCGCGGGGCCGCTCGGACGCCCGGGCGCAGAGGCGAGTCCCCCTCCTCTTGGGTCCCGGCCTGGGCCCTGAGGGCTGTGACTTGGAGCGGCTGCGGCGTCCCGCGGGCAGACCTGTCGTTATCATCACCCGAAAACCCACATTGGAGAAAAACAATGTCGTGATGTTTTGAATCGAGGCATGGTAGGAGTGAAGGGATTTTTAAATCTCTTAACTTAAATGGATCCAAACCAGATTACTAAAAAACTAGTGCACTAGTTACAGTGTATATAGTGTACAGAGTGAAGAGTAATTGCAAAAATCTTTGCTTAAATGTATTAAAACATTTTTAGGAGAAGCATGTATTTGTGCCCAAAATTAACTGGGTTGCCCATTGGCACAAAATTCTTGCTATTGAAAAATGCAAAGTTGATAGTTATATTAAAGCACTGATTTGAGTTAATAGATTAATAGGAATATTACTGTGATCCTACCACTGAATGAGGTGCATCAGGCAAGACACATGAAACACAGTTCCAGCCCTACACAAGACCTTAGATTCTTGTGCAAATAGTGACTATAGTTCAATTATCTTGACTAAATAAAGACCAAACAATTTCTAATGATAAGACTAAAAAATTCTATTTTTTTTTCAGTTGAGAACATGGAAAGCTAACTGTAACACCTGGAAGTAGATTTGAGACTCATATATATTTAAAGAAAAACTGATTGTTTCTAAATTTTTTAAGGGTGAGATTCATGAACTGACAATGTGTGGAGAAAATGAGTAAGAGGAAAATTAGAGACTCATCAAAATGTGTGCAGTAAATGCTTCTTGGTTGGTGCTAAGCTGTCCCAGCGTTCTTGGGTCTGTAGTTTTTAGCGTTAGGATTAGTACAGCCCTAGAAATTTGTTTCACCAAACAGGTGGAGAGTAATGTTTCACCAATAGCTACATAGCTTTAGATCTGAGCAAGTCGCCTGCTTTTGGTATTTTGTGGATATGGTTTCTAAAAACTGTGCCATGTCTTAGGCCCAGACACCTAAATGAGTTAAAAGAGGCAAAGGTTTTTTAGTTAACGGTTCTTTGTTTGCAAGTGGGTGAACCAATTGTGGCTACTTTAAGGAAGAAAGGGATTTATTTGAAAGGATATAGGGTAGATGAACACCTAGGCCTCTGAAAGGATCCAAACAAGGGCAGCTCAAGGGATCCAGAGACAGGAGTCCTTTCAGAATCTGTCCTGGGATGGATCGCCTCAACCATGGACTCCGTTTGCTTTGCTGCTCTGAGAGAGAGTTGGATTGGCCCAGCCCTTTTTGGTTCCATGACCACCCCAGGCCAGAGGAGGGTGAAGAGCATCGAAGGATGTTCCCCTTGAGACTTAATGCAGAGGTAGACATTGGGTCCCCACAGGAAGTAGCTATTGTCACAAAAGAAGAGGGAGGAGATGGTGTGGAAAAAACAACAGCTATCTTCACTTGCAGATGATGAGTTCCAGACGGTACTGTTTGTATGGTTTTCCCACATTTCCTATAGGCTCCAAAGGGCAGTGTATTTGATGTAGTCACCAGATACATTGTATTTCATGAACATTGAATAAGTGACATAGAAACCATATTGTCCCCAGCCCCTTCAGTGTAGTCAGGGAAAACAAAAGGCATACACATAAAGAAAACAATACAAGGCAGCATAAGAAATTCCAAATTAATATTATGGGCAGTAATTTTTTAGGAGTTTTAAAGTAGAAAGAAAACACTTGGCAGGACAAGTTTTATAGAGAATATGTTTTGGTTGGACTTTGAAAGATGAGTTGGATTCTGAAAAAGATAAGAGAGGGTATTTGTGGGGCATTCCAGAAAGCTCATGCAAGCTAGAGAAGAAGGTGCATGAAAGGGTACGAGTGGGAGGTAAAGTAGACTATTGTCTTACAGTCAGGGTTTCAATGCTACCTTTTAAAAAGTTCCCACATCCCAACTGTTCAAGAAGTTGGGCCGTCTTTCATTCACTCAACACACATTTTGAGTACCTGCTGTGTATCAGGTACTAAAGGTACAAAGAACATAGTATAATGTAGAGTCCTGCCCTTGTGAAGCACACCTTATTCGAACCACTTTGATACCTTGTCCTTCCTCCTGACTGAAAGAACCAAAAACCTGTATATAATATATGAAAAAACAGGCGCGGCCACCCCCGGAAGTGGACTTCGCCTCCCAAGAAGCGGTTTCACGGGGAAGATTATCAGGAAGGCTATGAAGAAGGAAGTAGTTTGGGTACGATTGAAGGAAGACAGTATGGCATGTTACATGGAGCTAAAATCGGATCTGAGATCGGGTGCTACCAAGGTTTTGCTTTTGCTTGGAGATGTCTCCTGCACGGCTACGCCACTGAGAAAGACAGCAAAAAGATGAAGGTCTTAGAATTGTTGATTGGAATGATTCAGAAATTCTCTTATGATGACCCTACTTATGATAAACTTCACGAAGACTTAGAATTAGAGGGAAATTTAAGCAGCTTTGTTCATTACTAAACGTCCAGCCCGACTTTAAAGTTAGTGCAGAAGGTTCTGGACTTTCATTTTGAGGATGACAGATGCACAAAGACAAAACATCAGGGAACAGATGTTCGTATGTCAAAACATCAGGGAACAGATGTTCGTCTGTCAAGTGTTTAAAAATGTGATTAAAGGCAAAACAGGCATGGCTAATTATGTGATTTAGTGGAGATGTTAGGTAATGCTATGGTGGTAATCATTTTGCAATATATAAGTATCAAATCAACTCATGGTATGCAAACTTACACAATGTGACATGTTAATTATATCTCAATAAAGTGGAAAAAATGATCAAGCATGCAAAGGGGCAGGGAAATATGACATAATGAGTCAATTAAAACTGATTCAAAAATGACATGCTAGAAATAGCAACAAGGTCATTTAAAAAAATTATTATAACTTTTCTATATGTTCCAAAGGTTAAAAAGACACATGGGAGATATAAAATAAACCCACTCAAACTTGCAGAAATAAAAACTACAATGTCAGATGAAAAAGGCAGTAGGAACAGCATTGAGGCATCAGAGAAGGCAGCATTTTTGCTAAGACAGACACTTGACAGGTGGGGAGGGATGAAGAGGTACAGAGACTGGAAGGATGGCCTGGAGAGGTTCATGGACATTAGTTAAGGGAAGAGCCGTAGAGGTGGGAAAGCTGCTAATTGAGAAAGCTAGAAGCAGAGGAGTCTTGAAGAGAATAGAAATCATCAGAATTGCTCCATGAGTTATGGCAGACTAAACAGGAAGCTATCTAGGCATTGAATTAAAAAAAATTGCAGCAGCATTGAATGCCTGGGAGTGGAAATTGAGAAGCCCATTCCAGATCTGGTAATTTCCTAGATTGCTGTGTTATCTTTATAAACCTGGTGCACAGCAGCCTGCCCTTATACCATTGGTCCCCCTCTCTACCCCTTCCAAAGTGAAGAGCCCATATCCTGTCTCCAAATCCAATTTTCAGGCTTCCCCTTTTCCCACTAAATTTTCATTTCCCTCTTGTTCCAGTGCAATTATCTAACCTAAATTTTTTGCATCATTTGTGCTATTCATTTGCTAATTTATTATGTACTACCCCATAATATGCCACACACTATATTCTATTGTGCATTCTTATATTGTTCAGTCCTGCATGCCTTTATCCTAACCTCCCTGATGAAAATGTAATCTCCTTTTGAATAGGGACTGTGTCTTACATTCTTTTATCTCAGGAACAGTGCCTTATATGTAACAGTTTTCAGTAAGGCTCTGAGACTGAGAGATTGAGAAGATTGTTTTATGCACCAGAGACTAAGATGCTGTTCCTGTCAAGACCCTAACTTTAAACATGACTAACAAGATTTTGAGGTTGCAGCTCAGCCTTTGCTGGCTATTTCAATGACATTGCAACTAGTTGTTTTCATTGAGAATCTGGTATCTACAAACTGAAATCTCCTTGAGTGTCTATCAGGGTGATCTGTTTCTATTAACGCTCTAACATATTTCTCTCATGATTGAAAGTTTGTTTAAGACCTCTTAGTAATGCCTCAACCAGCTTTCCAAAATTTTGTGGAACACCGAGATACAGTTTAAGAATTTCAACCATATGTAATTATTTTTATCAATAATATAAATAATGTTGGGGACTACCCTGGTGGTCCAGTGGTTAAAACTGCACTTCCCACTGCAGAGGTCACGGGTTTGATCCCTGGTAAGGGAACTAAGATCCCACATGCTGCACGGCACAGCTAGAAATGTAAAAATATATATATGTGTGTGTGTGTGTATGTGTGTGTGTGTGTGTGTGTGTGTGTATAATGTTAAATAAATCAATATCTAAGTTTTGTGGGCTTGAAGAAAATTATTTGAGATTAATGAGATTAATAATTAATAATGAGATTATTTATATATAATCTCATGTCTTACCTCATTTGGAGATAAAGAATTAAGATTTCTTCTACTTGTTTTAATAATTGTTTTCATCAGTTTGTTTACAGTAGTCATCAAGAAGTTTATGGTATTTTTTCAAAATTGGCTTTAGGTAGGGAGTGTGTTTTCTTGTCTATAATTTGTGTAATGAATTTTAAAGCTTTATAGTTTAGTAGATTTGTCTTGGAAACATAATCCAGAGAGTGGTGATTATAGCTTGCTTCCTTTTTTCTGCACCTCAGGGTTCCTTGGATCTCATCCAAAGTATTGAAGATGACCCCCTTCTGGACACCCAGCATCTCCCACATCACTCATTACACGCTCATTTTAGGCCCAGATTCCACCCTCTTCCTACAGTCATCATTGCAAATCTTCTCTTGTTGATACATGTAAGTTGACTGGGAGAAAGTGATCCATCCAAAGGCGATGTTTTTCTAAAATTTATAACCTCTTCAGAGGGCAGTTTGGCTATATCTATTAACATTTAAAGTGTGCATACTTTTTTACTCATATCTCTACTTCAAATAATTTATTGTAGACATATTTGCACACATGTAAGGATATTGTTTATGATAGCAATGTTGTCTGTAATATGAAGAAACTACAAACTGCCACCATCCAGAAGATGCTTTGTATGTCCTGTCCATATGAAGGAATGCTTATACAATATTAAAAGAGAAACTTAGAAGAGAAACTTGGGGTGGATGTGCACCCTTCACGGTTTATTGTTGAATGGAAAAAAATGAGGTTTACAATGGTGTGTACAGAATGTTCCTATTTGTACATTTTAAAAGGGTGTTGAGAGAAATGTGTATATGGGTGATGTTGTGACTTATAAGAAATATATTTGGGGCTTCCTTGGTGGCGCAGTGGTTGCGCGGCCGCCTGCCGATGCAGGGGAACCGGGTTCGCGCCCCAGTATGGGAGGATCCCACATGCCGCGTGAGCCATGGCCGCTGAGCCTGCGCGTCCGGAGCCTGTGCTCCGCAACGGGAGAGGCCACAACAGAGGAAGGCCCGCATACCACAAAAAAAAAAAAAAAAAAAAAAAGAAATATATTTGGTCATTCAGATGATCAAAATATAGTTCTCATATGTCTTTGGTATTCATCCATGGATTCTGGCTCACAGCTCCCAAAACCCTTGGAATTTCCTGAGTGATAAGAGCAATGGGAGCATCTTTTGTTATAATTTTTGGTCTTTTGTCCTCATTCCCTAAAATCGCCTCAAAGTCAGAAAGGTGAAATGGGTGTCTTGATATTCATAACAACCCCTTTCCACCACTGCTGGATTTATGTTGGTGAGGTGACTTTGGAAAGCACCTAAGGATGGGGGCTGTTGCCAGGGGAACCAAGCAGGAACAAAGAGTTGGAACTTTCAGTCCCACGCCCTGGCCTCTGGGGATAGGAAAGGGGCTGGAGGTTAAATCATCCACTGATGGCCAATGATTTAATCAACTAGGCCTTTGTAATGAAGCCTCCATAAAGACCCAAAAGGAGGGGGTTCAGAGAGCTTCCAGGTTGGTGAGCTAGAACACTTGTTATGAACCACCTGCCAGGCCCCCAGACTCCACCAGGACAGAAGCTCCTTTGTTTGGGAACTGGCAGGAAGTATGTCTTCATCGGGCTATTGATTTGTATCTTTTAATATCCTTTAATAAATTGGTAATGTGGTGAGTAAACAGGTTTCCTGAGTTCTGTGAGCCAGTCTGGCAAACTAATTGAACCCAAGAAGGAGTTGATGGGAACCTCTGATTTATAGCCTGTCAGTCAGAAGTGCAGGTAACAACCTGGATTTGCAAGTGGTGTCTGAAGTCCAAGGAGGGGGTTGTGGGAACCTCTGATTTGTAGCCAGTGGGTAAGAAGCACTGGTAACAACCTGGACTTGAAGTTAGCATCTGAAGTGAGGGCAGTCTTGTGGGACTGAGCCTTTAACCCATGGGATCTGATGCTCTCTCCAGGTAGTGTAAGAATTGAGTTGAGCTGTCTTCATCAAGACACCCATTTCACCAGTTGAGCTCCTAGTTGGTGTCAGAGATTTGCCGCCCCCCTCTGCCATCCCCTCCCCCGCCACACACACATTGGAATTGGTACTAGAAACTTCTAACGTTTATTCCTGTATTCTGCGATAGAATATCTCCAGAGGCATTCACAAGACTCTTAATGCTAGTTGCACTGAGAGCCTCAGTGGAAGGGACACCTAATATATTTTAATGTTTACTTTTTGTACTATTTGAATTTATTTTTTACCATATGCATGTATTACTTTTTCAGTTATAAAAACAAAATAAGATACAGATAAATCTATGTTGACATGGAAATTTATCTATTTATTTACACCCAGGAAATAGTGTTAAGCAGAGAAATCAGTGTACTGTTGCCCCATGTTTTATATGATAAAATTACAAATATCTGGGGATTTTTAAAAATGTGTGTTGCAACCACTAGATAAATAAATCCTGGAGATCTAATGCATAGCATAGTGATTATAGTCAACACTAATATTATAAATTTCAAAGTTGCTAGGAGACTAGATATCTTAATTGCTCTCACCACAAAAAAGAAATGGTAATTATGTGACATGATACAGGTGTTGGCTAAAGCTACGGTGACCATCATTTTGCAATATACGAATATTTCAAATCAACACATTGCACACCTTAAACTTATACAGTGTTATGTCAATTATATCCCTCAATAAAAATAAATAAAGTTCAACGTCATAAAAACAAAACAAGACATATGTATGAATGGTCTTGTAGGCTTATTGGGGGCTCTGCTCCAAGTCTGTTATTTCCTCATTTTGGTTACTGCAGTCTCAAACACTAGGGGCTGTAGTTGTTCTTTGCTGCAATGTGAAAGATCAGAAGAAGGCAGATTCTCACTACTCCTTGGGTGTTCATGAGGAGGGTGGATGTGGTTGAAGACTGGCCCAGCTGCTGCTCCAGTGAGGTGCACTGTGGAAGACTTGCACTCAGAACTGAGTGCATTGAGGACAGAGGTACACCTGTTTTCCTCATGTAGATCTAGTAAATGGCCTGATTCTGCCATGGCCTCCTGATCCCCAGATAGCAGCTGAAGCGCTTCTTTCCTTGTGCCTCTTTGTATTGATATAATTAAATTATATAATTATAAATTATATAAAGAGTATAAAATACTCTTTATGTATGTACAGTACACACACACACCACTTAAAAAAAACTTTACGTTAAATTGCCTGCCTTCGATAGTGTGGGATTGATTGCCCTAATTTTAGGACTAAGAAAATCTTATGTTAAAGAACAAGAAAAACTAATGTCTTTATGTACTACTTTGTATAAAATGGATCAGTTGAGTTCAATGTACAGTATATTACAGTAGAGGGAATATGTTGACTTTTCCACTTTTGCTTTATGAGGATGTCCATCTTGAGCTGCTATAGCAAATATTACTGCTGTTGACAAACCACATAAATTTTAAATAGATTTATTACATGCTAAGATTGGCTGCTATTGGATGCTTGGTGATGGATGCTAATGACAGCATTTAAAATTTTCTTTGATTTTTTAAAAAATTATAGAATAATACTGCCTTATGGTTAACAAGTAAAACATTACCAGAATATACAAAGATATAATCTTCCCTTTTCTCTGCTTCACCCCTTCTCCCTGAGTTAATAAATGGGGTCAGTTCACTGTATCTCTTTCAGTGTCTTTTGTTAAGTTCATACAAATGTATACAAAAAGATTACCACGTTATAAAAGGATGTCCCCCATTTCCAAAAAAGAAAAGATTGGATAATACGGTATTTATTACTCAACAGCAGTGTTCCTCAAACTTGAGCATGCACCAGACACCCTGGCAGGCTTATTACACTACAGGCTGCTGGCCACACCCCAAGAGATTTTGATTTGGGGCCTGAGAATTTACATTTCTAACTGGTCTGGAGACCACACTTTGAACTACTACTTTACACCTTACTTTCTTTAACCTTAACATGTCATAGATATCCACCCAAACTAATACATAGAGCTTTAGTTAATTCTTTTTTTTTTTGTTTGGCTGCGTTGGGTCTTTGTTGCTGCACTTGGGCTTTCTCTAATTGTGATGAGAGCGGAGGCTACTCTTCATTGTGGTGCACGGGCTTCTCATTGCGGTGGCTTCTTTTGTTGTTGAGCATCGGGCTCTAGGCATGAGGGTTTTAGTAGTTGTGGCACGTGGGCTCAGTAGTTGTGGCGCACGGGCTTAGTTGCTCCATAGCATGTGGGATCTCCCCAGACCAGGGATTGAACCCATGTCCCCTGCATTGGCAGGTGGATTCTTAACCACTGTGCCACCAGGGAAGTTGCCTAGTTAATTCTTTTATAGCTAAATAACATTCTGTTATGTGAGTGGGTAAACCTTAATTTATTCAAATATTCTGCTATGGATGCATACATATACTTGGGCAATTTACAGTTTTTTTTCAAATACAGAGAACACTGCAGTAAATATATGTGTCCATATATCCTAGGTACTGTGCTTTTACTTCTGAGTGATAGGGTCCTAAGGTAGGATTTCTGGGTCAAGATATTTCCAAATTATTTTTCAGCAGCACTTCCCAGACCAGTCAGCATTTTATGAGACTGTTTGCCCATATGTTGACATCAATCTTTTAAATTTTTGTCAATCTAATTGGATAGTTATTCTTGTTCTCTTAAAACTGAAGCTAGAAATAAACTTTTTTAATTCACGATTTTTATTAGTTTTGAGGTGCTAAATTAACTGTTTTTACTCTTTTTAATAAAATAGAAGTGGGCAGGAAATTGAATTTAACATTAAGTACTCATCTTTGTTAGCTGGGATTTGGGGTGATTTTTATTTTCTTATTTGTGATTTTATCTGTTTCCCAAATATTCTGCAAATTTTTCTCCAGATTATCTGTTTAAAAAGTTTGTAAAAATGGCAAAAAAGAAAGTATTTTTAAACTCATAAAAGTAGGATACTGAAAGTCATAGGTATAAGAATATGTGCTGGGGATGGTCATTATTGTTTCTTAAATCCAAATATTGAATATTAATTCTACTGTTTTCCTTTCCACCAGATTGTGTTTGTTATTTTAGCATTTTTAACAGGTGTGCTTTGTTCTTACCCCAATCCAATTGAGGACAAGTGCCCAGGAAACTATACCAACCCATTGAAAGTTCAGACAGTCATAATCCTCGGAAAAGTTATTTTGTGGATTCTGCATTTCCTCCTTGAACGATACATCCAGTATCACCACAGCAAAGTAAGAAACCGAGGCTATAACAAGATCTACCGGTCAACAAGGCATCTTAAAAGCCTTGCGCTGATGATACATTCCACTGGTAAGCCCAGTTGTCTCACTCAGCTATTCGGCAGCTTGCTTGAGCGTAATAAATGACAGCAGAAGGAAAATGTTAAGTTTGATTTTATAATCAAATACATGCTCTCATTTTTGTGAGAGTGATGTGGCCACTAAAATTAGGATCACCTTAATGTCTTGAAGTTTTTCTTATATTTCCCTTTGAAATCTGTATTTGTTATGTAGGGGAGGAAAAATATTCCTCTGCCCTTGTAGGTTCTTGGCTGAGATGCCACCAGTAAAGGACAGATTAACAGGAGAAAAACGAATAGAAGTTTAATAACATTATACCTCCTGTATACATGGGAGAGACCCAGGAAAACTGAGTAACTCCACAATGGCCTAAGCAGATGGGGAGGGTTGGGGGAGGGGCGATAGTGCTGAGAGGTGACCAGGAAAAGCACAGTAAACAAGGGTAGGTTTGTTATGCTTGCCTTATGCATTGATTAGAGTTTCTAGAGATTTAGAGTCATCCTGGTACAGAGAGGGATATAACCTTACAAATGGAGATTTCCCTTATAATTGTAAATGTCTCTTATAAAAGCTAACTCCTACTTGGTTTTCAGAGCTTCATCTGTGTCTGCCGTTTCTTAAAAATAATCAGATTAAAATAATCCTTAAGACAAAGGAGTTATATTTTGGGGTAGCAATTTCTGTCCCCTTCATTATGAGCAAGGTACCTCTGTGTGAAATGTGGATTTTTTTCCCCCTTTTGATACTAGCAGACTTATTCATCTCAAGGAGATATACAGCTGATGCTAGTTGATACTTGTAGGATAAGAGGGGATTGTTTTATTTTAAATGAAGCTCGGTGCTTTTCTTGCAGTAAGAGAAAGACTGTTATATAATAAGATGTATTACTAAAACAGAAAACCTGGAAAACAATTTATGAAGGCAAGGTCAGAAAGTCCATCCAGGATGCAGACAATTTAAAGGCTTAATGGAATTAAATTGAACTTCTTTAGGTATTTTTGCCTAATTGTCAAGGTTTCTACCTTTTCTAAAAAGCCCTCTTTTTCAATTTGAGTCCAGAATAAATGAACATTTTGAAACCAAATTAGAAATTAATTTTTCCCCCGAAAAACAGCTCTACAGAATTTAATGTTTTTCCTGTGTCCTGGTAGTGCATTTTCTTAAAGGGCAGGCTGTGAGTGCATCTGCTCAGCGAGGTTGTCGGTGGGAGCGGGAGGGCCCAGCGGTTGTAGAGAAAGAAGCATTGTATTGGAATGGCTGGTCTTGAAGCATCTCCAAGGGGCGGCCTTTACTGCCGCCAGAGGAAGAGTGTGGTTTCTACTTCTACTGCTGATTGCAGTACTTGTTTTTGGCCAGAATATGTCCCTATAATCTTTGCGCCTCTGACAAAGAGAAAAGCAGAAACCTATTTGTATACTGACCAAAATAATGTTGTTTCTCCGCTGATGGTCTGGAAATAGTATTTTTGAGGCCCACCAAGAGATTGTCTAATCTTTGCCTTTCCTCTGACTTTCAAATTATTGCTACACATGTGACCCTTAATCACAGTCTGTTTCTAAACAATTGGACCCTCAGTTTAATCACAGACGGCATCACTTTTAAGTTACTCATATAAGGACCCAGAAAATCCAGGAGAATTGGGGCAGGTGTTTACTTTGTTTCCATTTTCTTTAAATATTTTTTTTTCTTATTTGAAGAAAAAGAAGGTAAATCTATGAGGATATAGAACTTCCAGCTAATCCGAAGGGTGTAACCATTCTTTTTGCCTGTGATAGTATTGCTGGGTATTGTCTGGCTTCATCCTGATGCTTGTTATTCTCTGCAGAGAGAAAAATAAATTGATTTTACTTTATTTTGTGGAGATGGGAGAAGGGGCTTTGCTTTCCTTCCAAATAAGTTGAAAATATTTATCTGATTTATCTGTTCTCCTTCCTTAGATCGAAATATATCCTGAACTCTATCACATGTTATTAGCTGCATAGCAAGTTGCATATTTAGTTGTTCTTTTCATTGAAGCGAAAACTTGACCCTTGGAGACATGGTGCTGGGCAGGGTGCTCTCATGATGTCCACAGTGCTTATCATTCAGGGGAATGTCTTACTTCTGCAGTCTCTGCTGCCAGCCTGCAAGTTCACCCTGTGACTTGCCACGCTGCTGACACAGGCCTTGCTCACGGCATCAGAAATCCTGTGGAAACTGTGTGTTCACTTTCCCTGCAGAGGTTTTTCCCTAGTTTTTTCCTCTCCCTAAAGCTGTAAAGTTATATTTGTCTTGTACACAAAACTAGTTCATAAATTGAGCTATTGGTTAACATGCTAAGACACTGTGACATTTGTGAGTGTAAGGGGAGGGCTTAGGGATTTGTGCTGGACCATTGCTTTGTGTAGAGGGACTTTTGATAGGTTATTTAAACAGGGTTCTTTGGCTCACAGTCATCCCTTTGTACCAAGAAGCAGAAGGTAAATCAAAAGAGCATCTCCCCAGCCTTGATCAGACTTGGATAAATATGTTAGTTTTAGGAAATTCTAAGGTAAAACACTACAGGAATGACTAATGCCCCTAAACTTTTCTTTGACAGTCTTCAGACTGTACGTGCAGAATGAGGTTAAAATGGTCTTCAAAAATAAATAATGGAGGGCTTCCCTGGTGGCGAAGTGGTTGAGAATCCGCCTGCCGATGCAGGGGACACAGGTTCGTGCCCCGGTCCAGGAAGATCCCACATGCCGCAGAGCGGCTGGGCCTGTGAGCCATGGCGGCTGAGCCTGCGCGTCCGGAGCCTGTGCTCCGCAACGGGAGAGGCCCGCGTATCATAAATAAATAAATAAATAAATAAATAAATAAATAAATAAATAAATAAATAAATAAATAAATAAATAAATAAATAAATAAATAAATAAATAAATAAATAAATAAATAAATAATGGATATGCTGAGCAGGGGGGAAACAGCTCATATTTATTGTCACCCCATTTTTCAGATGAGGAGTGGAGGTGTTAGGTCATCTGTCCAAGGTCAGCAGCGTGTCCCCGGTTTTTTGCTGGATACTCGCCACGTCCTTTACTGTGCTGCATGACCAGAAGGGGCCACTGGGTCCTCGTAGAAACTCACTCCTTGAGTTTTAAAAAAGTCCAGATTCTTACGTATTTGTGTCATGGGGCATCATTTGCTCTTAGCCGTGTTATGTTTGATTTCCATCCTCTACCTTCCTTCGTCGCCGCATAGGTGGGTGGGTGCCCGCGCCCTCGCGGTACCCCTGCGGGGGCTGCGGCAGTGGCAGCGGCGTGGGCTCCGGGACTCCGCCCCGCCCACGCACCCACGCTGCGTCTCCTCCCCGCAGGCAGCACGGCGCTCCTCCTCCTGCTCTGCCTGCAGCACTCCTTCCCCGAGCCCAGCGTGCTGTACCTGGACCTCATTCTAGCCACCCTGGCCGTGGAGCTGGTCTGTTCCCTGACGTGCCTGCTCGTGTACACAGGTGAGAATGACAAAGAGCCTGTTCTTATAGAAAGGCCTTTCACTGCTGGCGCATCCCCACCTGAATCCCAGCCCATTACCTTTCTGGCGGGAAACCTTTTCTACGTGGCCGTTACCCTATTGAGCACCCATACCTCATTGCTGACCACATCCAGACTCCTCTAATTTCAATCCACCAGGAACATACCGGTGAGTCGCATTTCTAAAGTTGTGTCATCAACAAATTCTTATCAACTAGAATGAAGGCTTTCCATTAAAAAAAAAAAAGAAAGAAAGAAAAAAGATCTACAAACTTTTACGTCCTCAAAGGCAACTGAGATGTAAGTCTGGCTTTAAATTAAAATATAGCTAAATATAGGACTTCCCTGGCTGTCCAGTGGTTAAGACTCTGCGCTTCCACTGAAGGGGCATGGGTTCAGTCCCTGGTAGGGGTAAGAGCCCACTTTTACGTCCTCAAAGGCAACTGAGATGTAAGTCTGGCTTTAAATTAAAATATAGCTAAATATAGGACTTCCCTGGCTGTCCAGTGGTTAAGACTCTGCCCTTCCCCTGGTAGGGGTAAGAGCCCACATGCTGTGCAGCAAAATAAAAGTAAAATAAAATAACTAAATAAGTTAATACATGCAAAACTGCATTTAGCCCAAACTTGATTTTGATAAACCATTTAAGAACCCACTTCTTTCTAAATTTAGAACTGAGGATTGTTCTGTGTGGCTGTCTCTCAAAACTCTCAGTGGTAAAATTAAATAAGCTTCAAAAATGTTATCATGAAAAATAGATGGAAGGATACTTGAAGAGAAAAAAATCCAAGCCCGGAAGAAACAAGATTTCATTCCTGTTGCAGTACTGACATGCACTAAAATCTGTAATAGCAGCTAATTTGGTGGCATTGAGCAACAGTTGTTTTGTGACAATAAAATACCTTATCTGTCCATTCTGAAAGAGATTATTTCTTCAGTTATGAAGGAAAAGTCACATGGGCCAAAGCTTGTGTTTCATTTTACTGTTTTGTGCTTCTTCTTAAGGCTTCTAGGGCAAATGTTGACTTTGTTCAGTGTATCCCAAAAAATTAAAGGTTGATTCCCTGTTACATGCATTTTTCTTGCTTCTCTATATTAAAAAGATTTAAAAGATACCTAGTTTTGGTAATGCTGATAGTAACTCTTCATGACATGATTCTTTGATATACTAATTCTAATCTAAATTTGACTAATTTGTCTGCAGTAAAGTAGTTAATCTCTAGAAGTCAAGATGGACTCTTCTCGTTGGGCACCTGACTGTCTCTGTAGGAAAAAACTAGGAAAATAAAACTTAAAAGCTTTGCGGTGATTTGCTTAGCTTTCCATTTGTTTAAAAATAAGCAAGGATTCAAAAAATGCCACTCAGTTACCAGCCTTCCAGTAGTCCTGATGTTCGGGCTTCAGCTCAGGAGGAAACAATTGTAAGGGGCAGCAGGCCCATGTCCAGTGTCCTGCGGTTTAGTGAGAGCTTTCCTTGGCTTATTGTGGTGGAAAGGAAGAGTGGAAGATTCTCATTCCATGTAGATTGCAGTGGTATTATTGCCTGGCCTATGATCTGATATATGCTGACTGTGTGCAATTTAATTTATTTTAAAAACCACAAACACCAGAAACTATCACAACATTGTAAATCAACTGTACTTCAATTAAAAAAAGAAAATGGAACACCTTCAGGAAAAAAAACCCCACAAAGATGAGTCTGAAAGATGGACATTTTTATGTTGTTGAGCTATTGTCTTTTATTTCTGCCTCTTAAGTTTTACTTTAATATTCTATAACTGTTATTTCCTTTTCCCCAGTTCAAGAAACTTAACCTTGTTCCAAGTTTCTTCATTTATCTTGGAGTTATTATGTGGAAGACACCATTATAAGGAGATGCCATATGAACGTAACTCTAATTTAGAGGCAAGCCTCATGGGACAGTCGAGTCTCAGCCTTCATCTCCTTAGTGGCACTGGACACAGTGGCTCGCTCCCTCCTTGAGATGTGTTCTTTACTTGTCCTGGGAAGCTGACTTCCTGGCATCCCGCCTGGCCCCCTGATGGCCCCATCTTCTTTTTTGTTGAGCTCTCCCGGCCTGCGTGGTGGAGCCCAGCGCTCAGTCCCCATCTGCCCTTGGGTGGGCGCGCTGTTCTCGTGCCATCGGAAGCCAGGGGCTATTCATATCTTTTTTTTTTTTTTTGAAGTATAGTTGATTTACAGTGTTGTACTAGTTTCAGGTGTACAGAAAAATGATTCAGATATATATATTCTTTTTCAGATTCTTGTCCATTATAAGTTATTACAAGATGTTGAATATAGTTCCCTGTGCTATACAGTAGGTCCTTGTTGTTTATCTGTTTTATATACAGTAGTGTGTATCTGTTAATCCCAAACTCCTAATTTATCCCTCCCTGCACACCCCGTTTCCCCTTTGGAAACCATAGTTTGTTTTCTGTGTCTGTGAGTTTATTTCTGTTTTGTAAATAAGTTCATTTGTATCATATTTCAGATTCCACATAAAAGTGATAATCATATGATATTTGTCTTGCTCTGTCTGACTTATTTCACGTAGTATGATAATCTCTAGGTCCATCCATGTTGCTGCAAATGGCCTTATTTCATTCTTTTCATGGCTGAGTAATATTCCATTGTATATATGTGTCACTCTTCTTTATCCATTCATCTGTCGATGGACATTTAGGTTGCTTCCATGTCTTGGTTATTGTAAAAAGTGCTGCAATGAACATTGAGGTGCATGTATCCTTTTTTTCTTTAAACAGACGTATTTATTTTTGGCTGCATCGGGTGTTCGTTGCTGCATGCGGGCTTTCTCTAGTTGTGGCAAGCAGGGGCTCTTCTTCATTGCATTGCGAGGACTTCTCATTGCGGTGACTTCTCTTGTTGCGGAGCACAGGTTCTAGGTGCACAGGCTTTAGTAGTTGTGGCATGTGGGCTCAGTAGTTGTGGCTCGAGGGCTCTAGAGCACAGGCTCAGTAGTTGTGACGCATGGGCTTAGTTGCTCCGCTGCATGTGGGATCTTCCCAGACCAGGGCTGGAACCCGTGTCCCCTGCATTGGCAGGCAGATTCTTAACCACCGCGCCACCAGGGAAGTCCCCTGCATGTATCCTTTTGAACCATGTTTTTCCTCTGGATATACGCCCAGGAGTGGGATTGCTGGATCATACAGTAAATCTGCTTTTAGTTTTTTAACAAACCTCCATACTGTTCTCCATAGTGGCTGTACCAATTTACATTCCCACCAACAGTGCAGGAGGGTTCCCTTTTCTCCACACCCCCTCCAGCATTTATTATTTGTAGACTTTTTATTTTATTTTATTTGTATTTGTAGACTTTTTTTTTTTGTAGACTTTTGATGATGGCCATTCTGACTGGTGTGAGGTGATACCTCATTGTAGTTTTGATTTGCATTTCTCTGATTAGCTATGTTGAGCATCTTTTCATGTGTCTGTTGATCATCTTGATGTCTTCTTGGAGAAATGTCTGTGTAGGAGTTTTGCCGAATGTTTGATTGGGTTGTTTGTTTGATATTGAGCTGTATGAGCTGTTTGTATATTTTGTAAATTAATCCCTTGTTGGTCTCGTGGTTTGGAAATATTTTCTCCCATTCTGTAGGTTTTGTTTTTGTGTTGTTTATGGTTTCCTTTGCTGTGCAAAAGCTTTTAAGTTTCATTAGGTCCTATTTGTTTATTTTTGCTTTTATTTCCATTACTGTAGGATATGGTTCCAAAAAAACATTGTTGCGATTTATGTCAGAGTGTTCTGCCTATGTTTTCCTCTAGGAGTTTTATAGTCTCCAGCCTTACATTTAGGTGTTTAATCCATTTTGAGTTTATTTTTGTATATGGTGTTGGAGAATGTTCTAATTTCATTTTTTACATGTAGCTGTCCAGTTTTCCCAGCAATGCTTATTGAAGAGATTCTTTTCTCCATTGTATATTCTTGCTTCCCTTGTCATGGATTAATTGACCATAAGCCTGTGGGTTTATTTCTGTGTCCTCTGTTCTGTTTCATTGATCTGTGTGTGTCTGTTTTTGTGTGAGGGGCTTCTCATTTCTAACTCTCTTGGCCACCACCTAAAAATCAAGGGCTTCTTGTTGCATTCCCTCACCGGTTCTTTCGGCATCTCACTGCCCACTTCCTTCTGGTCCTTTCTGATGAACCCTCTGCATGTCTCCTAACCTTCTCACATTTCTCTTTAACCTCTTTGTTTAATCTTCTTCAGCCTCATTCTCATCTGAGAGTCACATCAGAATCATCTGTGGGTCCTGGCAGTTCCATGACAGGTTGAACATATGACTCAGCACATGCACTTCTGGGTCCATGTGTACTTTTACACAGATGTTCCAAATGGCATTATTTATAGCAGCCAGAAGTGGAAACAACCTAAATGGTGTTAGGATAAAGTGATGACTAGACCAACAAAAGGTGTTCTATCCATACAGAGGATAGTATTCAGCCACAAAAAGGAAGGAATAATGGAATGAAGCACTGACACTTACAGTATGGGTGAACCTTGAAAGCATTATGCTGAGAGAAAAAAAAGCCAGTCGTAAATATTGTATGATTCTGTGTACTTGGAGTGCCCAGAGCAGGCACATCTATAGAGAAGGAGAACACATTAGTGGTTGCCTAGTCCCGGAGGTGGAGGTGCCTAGAGAGTGACTGCTCATGGATCCCAGGCTTCTTTCTGGGGTGACAAGATGTTCTAAAATTGATTGTGGAGACGGTTGCATAACTCTTTGAATGTACCGAACCATTGAATTGTACACTTTGAAGGAATTGCATTGTATGTGAATTATATCTCAAGGGTTACAAGAAAGGAAAGAATCATACGTGGAGTTTTTAAAAATTGTGCTGGGGCCTAACCCACCTCCCCTCCCCCTTCCCACGTGTTGAATACTTGACCCATTTGGAGCTGCACGAACAATTCTCAAGGCCAGTCTCATTGGACAGTCACTGCCATCACTGAGGCCTGGCTCAGCCCTTTCTCTTGTCCCCTTGTCACCATCTGTGGTGGGAGTGCTCATTCCAGCCGTGTCCCAGGGTTATTACGCAGGTGGGGCAGGGCCCCCGGACAGTGGCTCTTACTCAGACATGCAGATTGTTCGGATCAGTCTGTAGCCAAACCTGCGAGGTTGGGAACAACAGCCTTGTTGTGTCTGATTATTCAACTCTCTGCAGCAGACTTCTGCACCTACCCACATGCATTAGGCTGCTGGGGCTGCCAGAGCACATACCCAGCCTGGGTGACTAAGACACACAAAACTTATTTTCTCTCACTTGTGGAGGCTGGACCTCTGAAATCAGGGTGTCACAGGCCTGGCTTCTCCAGAGGCTTCTTCCTTGGTGTGTAGGTGGCCGCCTCTCATTGTGTTCTCACATGGCCTTTGCTCTGTGCAGATGCATTCCTGGTGTCCCTTCATCTCTCAGATCAGCACCACCCCGATTACTTTGTTCTTACTTTGATTACCTCACCAAAGGTCATGTCTCCAAGGACACTCATGTTGGGGTTAGGGCTTCAGGTTCATCAGTGGCCTCCAGGTCGCCGAATTCCCTGGCTCTTCCATGTGTCTTCACTTCCGGGCAATGAGCGCTGATGGCTCTTTCCTGACTCTTCTCCTGCCCCTGCATCAGCATTTCCATTCCCTTTTAGCACATTTTCCCTATTTGTTTATTCACTTCATGAACTGTTTTTCTTTTTTTTGCATATTACTTGAAAAGAATTGCCAATTACTAATGAAATTTGAATAAATGGAATTAGAAAAATGTTCGTGATTGGATAACCTGACAATAATGACTTTATTATTTTAGTGAAAATTCGAAAATTTAATAAAGCCAAGCCACAGCCTGATGTACTTGAAGAAGAAAAAATCTATGCTTACCCCAGCAATATTACCTCGGAGACTGGATTCAGGTAAGTGTGGAGTAAAAGATTAACAAAAGAGATTGAAAAGTTTATTCCATCTGGAAATCTAGAGACCATTCTGATGCTTGGAGTTTAGGACTCTGCATATGTTAAAATATGTTTACAACTATGTTTGATTTGTTTACTTCCTCTCAGCTGTGGTGAAACCAAGTCTAAAGAAAGAATCTCGTTTGGGGATATTGCCTTGGCTTACAAAATCTAAGAAAAAGTAATGGATATAACATGCTGTACTGAAAACTAGTAGAGATCCATTTGCGAAGAGACTTTTGGTGAACATGTGTAACTCATGAATACCTTGGTTCTGTGCAGGACTCTCTCAAGCCTGGAAGAGATTGTGGAGAAGCAGGGAGACATCATAGTGTATCTGAAGCGGCACAATGCCCTGCTCAGCCAGCGTCTGCTGGCCTTCACGTCCTCTGACCTCAGCTCTCAGCCAAGTGGGATTTGACAGCAATTCCAGAGGAGCCAGAGTAATTTAGACTGACCGGCTACCTGACAAGCTGTCTTAGGGAAATGCAGCTTTGCCAAGTAACATTCTACGATTTCTGTTGGAAACCTGAATTTGGTTCTCACCTGTGTGGCTGTTTAATAAGTAGGACTCGTGGATCATTTGAAAGACACTTTGTAGCGCCTTGCGAACTCAAGGGGAATGTCTGTTTTGCACATTTTGAAATTATTTAACTGCCTGGTTTATTCTAGGATCAAAGGTATAGATTAAACATCTCCTTGACCAACACTTCTTCCATACTCATTGGGACCGGGTAATAATTTGGCTTTTTACAGAGGAAGTCTGAAATAACAACCTATATTTAAAACTGGGCTTGAGTTTTTCCCACTATACTGGTGAGAGAAGTCATCATTTCTCATGGTTAGTGTTTTTTCCCATGGAGCCTTACGTATTTTATATGCTTGTTTGGTATTGGATGGCCTTGGCCCTTATAGCTTTTATAAGAATTTTGTCACTGTAGGACCAAGGTCTCACTGGATGATTTACTTTGCAGCCCCTACAGGTTTCCATTCTCCAGAAATAAGATTTGAAGATTACTTGGACCAGCATTAGACCAACCAGTGCTGCCTGTGAAAGCAGGAGCGCCTGCCATTGGCAGCAGCTGAAATAGTTAGAGAAGACTTCGGGCTTTCTCTTTATTTTGGCCCTTCTTTGAGAGGTAGCCATGTATTTCAGTATTGACTGTCTTTGGATCAATAAGTTCAGTTATAGGAAAGGGGTCTTCTATAGCTTTAAGTTTGAAAGAAAAAAAGAATATGTTTTTTAGTCTTGGATTATACTTAAAAATTATGATGGAAAAAATGTCATATCAACTTATATATAGATATTAAACATATCTAATTCTCCAGATAAAATGAAGCATATTTATGAGTAAATGGCATTTTTTCTCCAGTTTTCCTAGCATGCCCTTTTCATGTATCAGTTTGCTTTTGGCACCTTTACATGCTGCCTCAGAAAGCCTTCTGTGTGAAAGCTTAACATGAGGGAAGGGGATATGTGTGATTATGTATGCTGCTAAATTTTTTTTTATTTAGCTGAATAATCAATATTTGATGTAAAAATCCTTGAGCTATACATAACTATTTGGCAAGGGATGTGTTCATTGGGTCATACCATACATATGAAGGGCAAACATCTGTTTCCTTTAGATACAGCCATTGCGGAGCATTCTCAAGGTTTTCTGCTGAGGTCAAGGTGATTGTGTGTCACCTGTAGTCAATACCATTGAGTCCCCAAATTGAAAACATTCACAAACTAAAGCCAAAATTGTATTTTTAAAGTTAAGATTGTATCCAAGTTTCCTGACTTCTCCTTCCTCTCTTTTTTTCTTTTTTCCTTCCTTTTTAATATGTCTCAAAGCCATTGCCTTCTGTGGAAACCTGTCTCTATGTTCTGGAAGAGCTTTTGCCTTTAGCTGTTTTCCTTAGGGAAAATACATGTGGTAGATGATTAATTCTCTTTACTTTTAAATTCATTTTGGATCTACAGTCAGTTTCTAAGGTTTATGTGATGAACATTGGTTTACAGAGAAAGGTATAGTTAAAAAGTTAGAATACTCAAGTTCTGATGGGCTGTCTGTATAATCACCAACATTCTTTTCTAAACTCAATACTGAACATTTCAAACAATAAAAGAAAATGAAAGAAAGGAATGAACAAAACAATTTAAATGTTAGTCATTTTGCGCACCAAGTAGATACTGTGCTAGCACCATGGATACAAAAATTAATAAGACAGTCCTAGCTTGTAGCTTACATTCTAAGGAGAGGACTAGGATTTCCAGGCTCAGTGCGAAGTGAAATGATGACAGTAAGCCCAAAGTGCCATAGGGGCTCCAGGTCAGAGAGTTTCCTGGGGGGAAAGGCTTTGGGTATTCCAGGGAAATTTATGAGTAAACAAGAAGGTCGAACAGCTACAGATGATCATCTGCACTGTGTATAGCTTGAGCCCAAAGGGTGATGCTGGACATGGGAGGAAGAACGACCAGTGGCAGATTCTGGGGACCCTAACGCTCTCTAGGCCAAGGGACCTGCAGTGGAATGGGGCCCACTGAAGGGTTCCAGGCAAGGAAGTGGCAGTCGGTTTTAGTTTCAGAAGGATCAGACTGCCAGTGTGGTGTAGGAAAGTGGGTGGCAGAGTGTATATGGCGCTGAACTAGGGCAGGTAAAGTAACATTTTATCATGGGTATATATGTATATATCTGTATTGTATTTCTATATTGTTAATTTGGGGATTTTATTTCAAATGACAGCATCATGACTTACTGCATTTCTTTGAATACTAATGAATTAGAGCTTTTTTCCTGTATTCTTTGGCCTTTTACAAATCTTTTGTGATGTACATGTATAAGTCTTTTGCTTATTATTCTCCTGGGATATTCTTTTTCTAGCAAACATCTTCCTTTATATATAAGGATAGTCTTCAGTTTATATTTGTTGGAAATATTTTCTAGCTTGTTTTGGGTTCTTTTGCCATGTTCTTCTGCAGCCTGGATTCTGTCCCCGTAGCACTGGTGGAAAGTTCACACAAATGAATTCCTAAAGCCACATCGGGTGAGAGCCAGCAGTGTTTGAAGAAATTTTAATATACCCATGCTTGGGAATTCCCTGGCTGTCCAGTGGTTAGGACTCCGTGCTTTCCCTGCTGAGGGCTCAGGTTTGATTCCTGGTCAGGGAACTAAGATCCCACAAGCTTCGCAGTACAGCCAAAAATACACAAGCGCGCGCGTGCGCACACACACACGTGCACGCGCACGTGCACGCACACACACACACACACACCCCACACCCCCAGGCTTCTGCTGGAGGCCGTTTTTCTTCACATGAATTAATTCTTTTTCCTTTTTTCTCTAAGGCAGGGTTCTCTAACCTTGGCACTATGGACATTTTGAGTTTGTATAATCTTTGTTATGGTGACTGTCCTGTGTGTTGTAGGATATTTAGCGGTATTTCTGACTGCTAGGATGCCTGTAGCAACCTCCAGTTCTGACAACTAAAAATGTCTCCATACACAGGCATTTCATTTCATTTAATACTTAACATTTAGTTGAGAGCCTGTGTGCACCAGTGAACAGGGGTCAGTCAGACAGAGGTGGTTTCTATTCTCATGGAAGCTACATTCTCATGGTGAGGTTGGGGCATGATGGGGTGAGGAAGTGAACACAGCAGACAGACAAGCCAGTATTGGGATTGAAAAATACAATTCTTCTGTAAATTAGGCCTCGTGGAGATTCTGATGTTAATATGACTTATGGAAAGAATTTAGCTTCCATGTTCTGCAACCATTCAGAAAACTGAATGGCAAACAAAATGAACTTTACGTCCCCTCCCCATCCTTTTTACAAGAAGACACTGTTATTTGGTAATCTCACAAACTGATCAGAGATGCTCTTGTGAGCCTTGAATACAAAACTCCCATTTGTTAGCCTCTTGAATTCTTCAGGAAACAAACCTTGAATATATGCCAATCACAAGTCACAAAAATTTCAAAACATTTCCTAGGTTTCCTAAGGAAGGTTGTTTATTTGTAAACCACGTAAGCCTGTCTCTAATTCTTCCCCTCCCAGCCTCTCTAGTCTGGCCCAGCTTTTCGTCCTGCTGTTCCACTGGAACTTCTTATCAAGGCCAAGGGTAGGATACCTCTTACCAGGGCTGAGTGCCCTCCTCAGCCTGCCTGCACCCTTCCTCTCAGTTGCCCACTCCCTCCTTGATTGATTTTCTTTACTCTGGCTTCCAGGACACTGCAGCCTCCTGGCTTTCTTCCAGCCACACTGGCTTCCTGTCCTGTCTCCTTTGCAGGCTCCTTTTCTTGGTGTTCGTGTCTCCTGGGCCTCTTCTCTCTCCATAGGCACTCGCTCTTGCTGACCTCATGGCTATAGCGCAGTGTACAAGCTGGCCACTTCCAGATGTGTCCTCCCTGACCTCCAAACGTGTATACCCTGCTTCTCTTCTAGATCTCCACTGCAATGACTGAAAGGCATTTTGCAAAGCCGAGCTCTCCTCCATAGCCTTCTCTATTTCCACGGGGGTCGCTGGCTTTTCCTTTACAATAGAGTCAGACTCCATCACCTTCACATGGATTGTTGCAATAGTCTCTTAAGTGGTCTTTCAGATTCTAACCACCACTCTCCCCCCACCCCTACCCCCCCCACCCCCAACAAGCATCAGTGTTTAGTGTAGCTGCCAAAGAGATCTTTCTAAAACACACTTGACAAACCGTGTTACTCTGAGGTTTCCCTAGTCAGTAAAATCCCAAGTCCCTGGCAGTGACCTCCAGGGCTCTAGAAAATCAGCTCCCACCCACCTCACCTCTTCCTGCTCCTTCACTTTCTCTGTTCCAGTCACGTTGTTTCTGGATTCTGAGACACGTCCCCACCTCAGGACCTTGCACCCCTGTTCCCTCAGCCTGAAATGATCAATTCCTATGTAACTTTACCTCCTTCAATTCTTTATTCATGTCTCTTTCTCAGTGAGACTTCCTCCCCACTCAGCCCCTTCTATCTCCCTTACCTTAGGGCTTCAGAATATGTCATCTCAAAATACGTCACCTTGGCATTATTGGTTATTTTGAACTAAAGTTTCTTGAGAAACATCCACTACAAGAAGTAAACTCTTGGAACTTCCCTGGCAGTCTAGTGGTTAAGACTGTGCTTCCACTGCAGGGGGCATGGGTTCGAACACTGGTCGGGGAATTAGGATCCCACATGCCCTGCAGCATGGCCAAAACAAAACAAAACAAAAAAAACCCAAACAACAACAACAGGAAAACCCTACCACTCAAAAAACAAAAAACAGAAGTAAACTCTTACCCTTCTTTTTCCCTGAGAAATCAGGAGATAAATCTGCCATGTGAAAGGTGCCCTCCCCAGTGAAACTGAGCAGGACCCGGCAGGGCTCTCCTGGGTACAAAAGCCCCTCTATGTCTCTGTTTCTTGTTTGTTTGTAGAAAAGGGCTTTAATCTCCTAGGCCTTCTCTGAGTTCCAAAGAGCAGGCACAAGCAGTTACTAATTAGAGGAGTGAGGGAATGCAGACACAAAGGAAAAGCAGTCAAGAAACAATACTGCAGAGATAAAAAGAGTCCTGCTTCCTCCTCAAGTGCTATACATAGCAATCTGATGCATATCTTTGAGTTGTTCTGCAGGAACTAAGACCCCACTCAGGTGGAGGATGGTGACTACAAGCTGACCACAAGCACGTAGACCGCAGACTGGTTGGAACCAGAAGGTTGATGATTAAGGTTCCTGGAACACCACCTGGTTACCTCACCACCAAACAATCAGAAGGAGGTCATGTACCCTGCAACTCTCACCCTAATTGTTGCCTTTAAAAGCCTTTCCCTGAAAGCCATCTGGGAGTTTTGGGTCTTTTGAGCATGAGCTGCCCATTCCTCTTACTTGGGCCCTGAAATAAATGCTGTACTTTCTTCACCACAACCTGGTGTCAGTAGACTGGCTTTGCAGCATGGTGGGTGAGTGGACCCAGGTTTGGTCTGGTAACACCAGGAGGGTAGAAGACATCCTTATCACCAGACAGGGAATTTAGGGCCAAGAAGGCTGTATAAACAAACCTTGTGTAGGGGAGGAAAAATAATATCCCGCTATCCTTTTAGGTTCTTGGTTGACACCCGTCTGTAATAAAAATAGTAAACAGGAGACAAATAGAAGTTTAATAACATGTATACCTTCTGCATACATGGGAGATACCCAGGAATACTGAGTAACTCCCCCAAGTGGCCCAAGCCACCACCTTAAATACCATCCAGCTAAGGACAAAAAAAGATGTTAGGGAGTGGGAGAGCTGGTTATGCGAGGCTACAGGCAAAGCACAGTTGACAAGAGTATGGTTGTTATGCAGATTTAAGTCTTTGCCTCTGCATTGGTAAGACTTTATAAAGATGTAGAGTCATCTGCCTCTTTTTGGCACAGAGAGGGAGATACCTTTACAAATAGAGATTTCATTTAGAAATGTAAATGTTTCTTACAAAAGGGTAGCTTCCTGCTTGATCACTTCTTCACAAGTCATCTTTTTATGGGGCTCCCATGCGTACAAAAATTTGTTTTTCTCCTGTTAATCTGTCTTATATCCATTTTATTATTAAACCAGCCAAAGAAACTAGGAGGGGGCTTCCCTGGTGGCATAGTGCTTGAGAGTCCGCCTGCCGATGCAGGGGATACGAGTTTGTGCCCCAGTCCGGGAAGATCCCACATGCCGCGGAGCGGCTGGGCCCGTGAGCCATGGCCGC
>NC_041220.1:59460972-59467355 GCF_002837175.3 Physeter macrocephalus
CGCGTCCGGAGCCTGTGCTCCGCAACGGGAGAGGCCACAACAGTGAGAGGCCCGCATACAGCAAAAAAAAAAAAGAAACTAGGAGGGAAGAAGGGAAGATTTTTCTGCCTCTACACCCTGTTTTTTTTTTCCCCATTGCACTTCCCACCTTCCATATTATATAATTTACTTATTTACATTGTTTTTCTCTCCTCTGACTGGAATGTAACATACCAATTTCAGATGTAGCAAAGATTTAAAAGTAAAAGTAAAAAATTACAACCATTATCCTGCATGTTACACAAGTGCACAAAGACATGTAAAATCATGGCAGTAATGTTTATAATAGTGAAAAATGGGAGAGGCAAATACCTCAATATGATAAAGGGATTTCATAATACATACACTGAAATGATTTCAGGTGATTAAACATATATATACAAATACACATATACTGATATAGAAGATGGCTGGTACCATATATAAAATAAAGAATAAACCTACCAGTTTATGATGGGGGGACTCTTACAATGCAAGAGTCAAATATTCCTATTTAAGATTTTCATTTTGAAAACAGAATGCAACAGAAAACAGACAAAGTTAGTAGGAAACGTCAGATATGTTCCCATTTACATCAGAATTAAGACAAAAATGTCCACACATTATTATTCTGGAGGTTCCAACAAAATATTCAGATAAGAAAAAGAATATGGATCTTAATAGATTGAAAAGGTAATGAAAATTACCTTTACTTGCAGATAATATGATTGAATACCCAGAAAACTCCTAAGATCCTGCTAGAAAAACTTCTATTAAAAAATATAGAAATAAGAGCATTCAGTAAGGTGGCTGGGTGAAAACTTAATATGTAAATATCCATTGCTTCATACAAGCAACTACCAGTTAGAAGATACAGTTCAAGAAAAGGCCCCATCTATAATAACAATAAAAAAGATTAAATCTTTTTGAAGGCAACTTAAGAACACTACTGAAAGTTACAAAAGAAGACTTGAAAAGGCATGGCATGTCCTCAGATAGAGACTTGACACCAGAAACATGGTGATTCCTCCTCAGTCCATCTATGAGAGGACTAATGCTTTAGGAGATTGGGCCCATTATTATAATAACAGTAACAAACAGTGAGATACCGTCTTTTGACTAGATCAAAGAAACGACATAGGAAATAAAGACATAGACCAAAATGTATATGGGAATTTAGTACATAAAGGTGACACTTAAAATCACCACAGAGAAGTGAGCTCAATAAGTAAATGGTATTAAGACAACTGGGTAAAGCACCAAGGAAAAAACTTAGGTTATTAGCTCTACCTTACAGTTCATAACTTCTGAATCAGCTGTTTCAAAGATTTCATGGTTTAAAATGAAACTATTAAAAGTATTAGAAATAAACAATGGGGTATGTTTTCAAAATCATCTCAGAGACGGGAACTCTAAGAGTTTTTAGGATTGGCATAGAAGCCATAAGTGGAAAACCTGATATATTTAACTACATAAAAATTAAAGTTTCCCCTTGGGAAAAACTGTTGTAAGATGAACATGACAAAAGTTATAGGACAAATAAACTGGGTAAAAAATACTTACACTTCAAGTCACAGGCTGAGAGTGTGATTTATAATAAGAAATATATATTTGACACAGAGCTCCTAAAACCCTTGAAATTTCCTATGTTTAACAGCAATGGGATTATCTTTTCTTATAATATTTGGTCTGTTGTCATCATTTCTTGAATAGCTCCAAAGCCAACCGCAGGTGAACTGAGTTTCATAAGGTGACTTTTGGAAAGGCCCTAAGGATTGGGGTTTGCTGCCTAGAAAACCAACTGAGGGATCAGAGGGCTGGAACTTACAGTGCCCGCTCTACCAGCCTCCAGGAAGGGGAGGGGAGAGACGCTGGAGGTTGACTCAATCACCAGTGGCCAATGATTTACTCATTTGTGCCTTTGTAATGATGCCTCCCTAAAAACCCCCAAAGATGGGGCCCAGGTGTTCTTGACGAGCACTTGGAGATGGGGAGAGGGTGCTGTGCTCAGAGGGGTTGGGGGGGCAGGTCCGTGCCCCTTCCCACACACCTCACCTCATGCATCCTTTCCATCTGGCTGTTCCTGAGTTATTAGAAGAAACCGGCAATGTAGTCAGTAGAATGTTTTCCTGAGTTCTGTGAGCTGCTCTAGGAAATTAAAGGAAACCAAGGAGGGGCTGTGGGAAGCACAGGCGACGACGCGGGCTCTTGACGGCTCCCCAGCTGTGTGGGGTGGGTGGGACTGGCAGTTTTGTGGGACTGAACCGCTAAGCCTGTGGGAGCTGATGCTGTCTACAGGTGCGTGGTTGCAGAATCACAAATTGTGGGACCCCCAGCTGACCTGGCAGGACTGTTTGATGTGTGAGAGGAGAGCAGACACACAGGGTGGGGGGTGTTCCTTACACAGACTAAGGGCAGAATTCTCTAATATATAAAGAGCAACTGCCACCGAAAGGGCCAAGCACAGGAACAGAGTTTACAGAAAAGAAAACACAAATGCTTCATAAGCCTTTGAAAAGAGGATAAATCTGTCATAATAAAAATGAGAACTCACCTGCACTGAGATAGCAAACCAGACGTGAGAATGTGTTAACTGCTCCAAGAGCGAGGGTGTGGGAAGCAAGCGCACTCGTGTCCCACTGGGACCTGTAAACTGTGGAAGGAAAATTTAGAAATATCTGTCAAAATCACAACTGCATATGTCCTTTGACCCAGCAACACTGCTTCCAGGAATTTATCCTGGGGATATACTCCCACCAATTCGAAAGCATTAATTGCATGATTATTTGTTTTAACCAAAATTAGAATACAAATTAAACGTCCATCAGGAGAGGATTGGTTAAATAGCACAATCAAAAAGAATGAGGCAACCTTCTATTTACTGAGAAAAAATAATCTCCATATATGTTTTCTAGTAAAAACAGGGTACAGACTAGATAGTATGCTACTGTCTGTGTAAAAAGAAGATAAGTGTACATTTTCCTTATACATGTATTTCCTTATATATCCATTGAGTCTCTCTAAAACTGTAAAAACTAGTATCTTTTGTTGCCTCTGAGAAGGGGAATTAGTTGGAAGTGAGACTTCATCATATATCCCTTTCTACCTTTTGAATTTTAAATCTTGATTTTTATACCTATCCAAATATTAAATTTCAGATTTAAAAAAGCAAAGGAAAGAAAAATAAGCAAAAGATAAATACATGCAGCTTGTAGATAATACATAGTGGTCAAAACTATAGGCACACCTCAGAGATGTTGCAGGTTCCGTTCTAGACACCACAGTCAAGTGAATATCACAATAAAGCAAGTCACATGAATGTTTTGGTTTCCCAGTACAAATAAAAGTTATGTTTACACTATAGTCTATCAAATGTGCAATAGCATTGTATCTAACAAAACAGTGTACAAACCGTAATTAAACAATACCTTATTACTAGAAAGTGCTAACCATCATCTAAGCCTTCAGCAAGCTGTAACCTTTTTGAAAGAGTAACTGTGAGAATTACCCAAATGTGACACAGAGACAAGAAGTGAGAAAATGCTGTTGGAAAAATAGTGACGAGTTACTCAAGGCAGGGTTACCACAAACCTTCAACTTGTACCAAACACAGTATACGTGAAGAGTAATAAACCAGTAGCTCTCACTAGGAAGAGGTGACTCTGGAGTGGGAGACTGAAAGGTGGGGGCTGAACAAGGGATTTGGGGCTCTTTATTCTATTTCTGTATTAAGATTTTTACAGTGACTAGGTATTATTTTCTAATTAATAAAGAAATTTTCAACATATATTAAATTTTAAAATGTAAGTTACAACCCAGCCCACTTAATAAACCACCTTTTAAATAATAACATGTGCCATATATACAAAGAAAATCTGGTGTTTGAGAGAAAGGAGGGTGGGTGGATTGAACATACAGACTTACTACTTTCCTCCTTAGACCCCTAGAAAGATAATAAAGAAAATTTTAAGGCATAAACTCACAATGACCAAAGAAAAGGAGAGGAAATGCCTTTTTGAAACGTGGAGATTGTAAAACAGGTGGAAGAACACTTCCAGAGTGTGGCCAGCCTGCCCGGAGGACAGTCTCTGGGCTGGTGCAGTCCTGAGATTAAGGCCCTGAGCCATGATGTAAATCAACATCTGTCAGCAAGTGTGAAGATGAGCTGAAGTTTTCACAGCAAGATTTCTCAGCAGAGGACGTGGTGTGTTGGTTTGCATTCCCCTGCAAGCTCCTTATCTCCTGGGGGGGCCAATAACAAATAGTTCAAGGATGGCCACTGGGGTAACTCCAGGCTGTGTTAAATGTCTCTTCTCTGATTCTTTTTTTTTTTTTTTTTTTTTGGCTGTACGCGGGCCTCTCACTGTTGTGGGGCACAGGCTCTGGACGCGCAGGCCCAGCAGCCAAGGCTTTTTTTTTTTGGCTGTACGCGGGCCTCTCACTGTTGTGGAGCACAGGCTCTGGACGCGCAGGCTCAGCAGCCATGGCTCACGGGCCCAGCCGCTCCGCGGCATGCAGGATCCTCCCAGACCGGGGCACGAACCCGCGTCCCCTGCATCGGCAGGCGGACTCTCAACCACTGCGCCACCAGGGAAGCCCATCTCTTGGCCTCACATTTCTAGCTCACTTGTGCTTCCACTGCTCCACAGAGACTGCTGTTGTCAAGGTGATTAGAGGCCTCCGTGTCTCTGAGATGGTTCTTACCTCTTATTTCCTAGGTGTCAGCGGCTTCGGAGTTTATCATGCCCTCCTTGATATACTTTCCTTCCTTGGCTTCCAGGTCAAAAATCTTTTTTTTCTTTTTCAGTGTTTCAAATTTGATATATTTGTTTCATTGATTACATCAAAAATTCCACAGAAGTCCATACTGTGGGCCAAGTGTTTCATAAAAATTTCTTGGAGAACCATCTTATTTGGACAGGCTGTTTATTGACATTTGATAAATTATGGGTAATCTATCATTGAAGGGATTCCTTTTAAACATTCATTGATCTGCAGGTCACCACAATCTTGGGGTTTCTTTCCACCTTACTGGTGGAATTCTCAGTCTCCTTTGCTTTTTCCTCTTTTCCTACCCCCACTTTTAACATTTAAATACAGTAAAATTCACTGTTGGTATGCAGCTTTATGACTTGAAAATGTACATGTAAAGTTGTATAACCAATACCACAATAGTAGTAGGTTGGGACTTTGGGGAGGTTGAGATGAGGCAAATGTCTTTTGCACGGTGGCCAGATGTGAATCTTTGGGAGCCAGAGGATGAGCTGTGGTGGACAAGATAATGCTCCCCTGCCAAGATTTTCATGTCTTTATCCCAAGAACCTATGAACTTATTTCCTCACATGGCAAAAGGGACTTTTCAGGTGTGATTAAATTAAGCGTCATGAAAGATGGAGGTGCCGGTGGGCCCAATGTAATCACAAGTGTCCTTATAAGGAAAAGAGGAAAGCAGGAGAGTCAGTGAAGGTATGACAAGGGAAGTTGGCAGATTAGAAGATGCTACACTGATGGCCTTGAAGACAGAGGAAGGGGCCTTGAGCCAAGGAATGTGGGCTGCCTTTGGAAGCTGGTAAAGGCAAGAAGGAAGTAATCCATTTCTTTCCTGGAGCCCCCAGAAGGAATGCAGCCCTGCCAACACCTTGATTTTAGGACTGTTTACCATCTTTACTGTAAGATGGTAAATTGTGCTGTCTTAAGCCACAAATGTTTTGTAATTTGTTATAGCAGCTATAGGAAACTCTACAACAATCAAGAGAAAGAACAGTGTCAGCAGCCCTTTTCCCCAAAATACCCTAGTTCTACATTCCCTTTATATTCAGACCTTACCCCCACTCTTAACTGTGGGCAAGGATAGATCTGTTCCACACCTCCAATAGTTTTATCTTTTCCAAAATGTCATATAAATGGAATCCTATAGTATGTAGCCTTTTGAGTCTGTCTTCTTTTGCTTAACGTAATACATTTGCTATCCATCCATGTCCTGAGTGCCAATAGTTCATTCTGTTTCATTTCTGAATAGTATTCCAGGAATGTACCACAGTTTGCTTATCCATCTCCCAGTTGAGTGACTTTTGGGTTGCTCCCCAAAAGGAAGTGATTGCGGTGATTATGAATAAACCTGCTGTAAACATTTGTGTAAAGGTTTTTGTGTGAACTTCCCTGAAGTGAAGCTTGCATTTCATTTGGGTAAATACCTAGGAGTGGGATTGCTGAGTCATATGGTCTAACTTTATTTAAAGACAAAAGGTTTTTATTCAAAAAACACCAAGTAGGGCTTCCCTGGTGGCGCAGTGGTTGCGCGTCCGCCTGCCGATGCAGGGGAACAGGGTTCGCGCCCCGGTCTGGGAGGATCCCACATGCCGCGG
>NC_041220.1:59467473-59474908 GCF_002837175.3 Physeter macrocephalus
GCCTGCGCGTCCGGAGCCTGTGCTCCGCAACGGGAGAGGCCACGGCAGAGGGAGGCCCGCGTACCGCAAAAAAAAAAAAACAAAACACCAAGTATATTAAAAAAAAAAAATCTCTTTTATTCCCCTGTACAGTATTTCAAGCAGATAAAACCAGAAGGCCACATGCTGCTCAAAACACAGCCCCAGAGAGGATGCAGAATGTACACCATCCAGAACTGCTTTTCATATATCCACCCTATATACATGTCAGCTACGCCCCTCCCCCATCACCCACGAACCCCATACCCACTTGGGAAACCAGGCCAGGGGGCCCGCAGCAGTCAGGGAGCTGCAGCAGCTGTCCCACCTGAGTCCTGTCACCCTATGAAGGAGCAGAGCAAGCGCTGCAGCCCTCCCCAAAAGGTCCCCAAGTCAGAGGAGGAAAGAAGAAAAGAAAACTATGGTGGCAGCCATGAAAGCTTGAAGCAGGAAGGGAACCATTGACCTCCAGGTTAAAATGCGCATCTTTCAAAAAAAAGCCAAAACAAAACAAACCAAACCAGGTAAAATAACTTAAAGGCAAAATTTAAAAAGAATTAGATCAACTGTAATCCTTTTGTACACTACCATGCCAACTGTACACACATTTACAGTTTTGTGTTTTTTTGGATTTGCGTTGCTTGTGCATTTTGTGTGTGTGTGTGAGGTCTTGGCTTAGAAAGAGTTAGGTAAAAACCAAAAAGGAAGACCAGTTCACTTGGGAGTTTTACTAAAGGAGGTGGAAAAAGAGCAGGTGGCTCAGCGTTTGGCCCTGTAGCCTCTTCCATGGCACCTTTCATATGAAGGACGGGGGTGAAGGGTTGGGGGAGAAAGAGAGGGAACCAAACCCAGGCAGATTTTTGGAGAAGCAACAGGTAAAAGACGCAAGTTCAAGTGTTTTTCCCAGAATAGCCAGAGTCCCCATAGAAGGCACTCAGAGGAGTCGGAAGAGGTGACAGGGACTTAAAATGGTGCTAGTAGTCCTATCCCACCCCAACCCGATTTCCCCCTACCCGACCCATCGCGCATTCAGCAGAACTCTTGATGAAGGGAACAGTTCCATGGCAGAATTCTGACACACGCCCAGCCACCCACCCCCAGGGATTTTGCAGAGTCCAGTGATGCTGGACTCCATGAGGAGAGCATCTGTGGGAGGAGTCGAGGCCTAAGGCGGCTGGAGTGGAGTCTCTTCCTCCCTTTGGGAGGCGGCCTCCAGGGCCTGGGGTCTGGAATGAGTTGTAAATGTTGTTCCTGTATCAAGCACTGTCCTGCTTGGAGAGAAGTGTCACTGGTACTTGGGACGCTGGGAACAGATACTTCCCCTCCTGTGAGCATCTGACAGAGAGGGGAAAACCTTCCGGAAAAGCTATTTGCTGGGCCCTGGTGACAGGCTGTGGAGATGGATCTCAGCAGTTTCCTGGGGCAGGAGGACATCTTGCATTCACGGATGGTTCTGGATTTCTTCGAAGGATGGCTGATCTGATGGTCTCAGGGCCAAGCAGAATCTAATGAGATGCTGTCACCCTGAAGAGAGCCTCTGCCTGAAGAAAACTTGGCCTCAGTGATCTCTTCATTATGCTCAAAGGGAATATCTCCATAGACCATATTCTACAGCAGGATCCCCAGAGACCAGACGGCCGCCGACCTGCCATGGTAGCCATGGCGGCAGATCCACTCTGGAGGACTGTACACTCGGGTCCCATCGAAGTCCGTGTAGACGGCGTCCTTGACCCGAAGCCGATGAGCTTGAGTTCGCAGCGATTGAGGCGGATAATGATGTTCTGGTCCTTGATGTCATGGTGCCTCCAGGACCTGCGAGAAGAAGCTGCGGGCCAGTTCCTCATGCAGGGCCCCACTTTCCGTGATCAAGTCGAAGAGGTCTTGTGCCAGCTCGGGCCTCTCCAGGATCAGGACGAAACTGTCGGGCCTCTTGAACCAGTCCAGGAGCCTAATGACACCAGGGAAGCCCGAGCTCACCTTCTTCAGCAGAACCACTTCCATAGACACTCGGGTGCCATTAGGCAGCTCTCCGCAGTCGGAGATCCGGTCCTTCTCCACTTGCTTGTTGGCCACCGGCAAGTTGTCGGCGACACAGATGCCTGAGTGGTGGGCCCACTTGGTACTGCGACTCCAGGGGCTCCTTCTCCTTGCCGGGTGCCAGCTTGGTGCCGTGCAGGTCGTGGCAGGGCGCGACGCGCAGGTGGGCAAGCAAGTTGATTTTGGAGAAGAGCATCCCAACATCCAGAGTGTCGGCGCGGGGACTGTGTCTGGAGGACCTGCGGCAGGACCTGGGGCTGGAGTTGTGCCGGTGGCCGTGCCTACGGCTGGGGCTGAGGCTGCGGGCGGCGCAAAAGGCCAAAGGCAAGTCGGAGGACTCCTGGGGGCGCTGCCGGGCTGCGGGCCGACAGACACGTTGGCGGGGTCAGGCAGCTCCAAGGGCAGCGGGGCCGGCGGCTCCTGGGGCGCGTGCAGTAGCGCCCGGGCACAGGGAGTTTGTAGCTGCTGCTACCGCCGCCAGTGCCGCTTCCTCCGCCACTGCGGCCCTGGTCTAACTTTAAAAGAAGCTGACAAACTATTTTCCAAAGTAACTGTGCCATTTTGCACTCCTACCAGCAACTTGATTCCAGCCTCGAATTATTGGCCAGAGCTTGACATTGTCACTCTTTAAAATTTTTATCTTTTGTAATAGGTGTGTAGTAGTATCTTTGTTTTTAATCTGCATTTCACCGATGGCTAGGATTTTGAGCATCTTTCGTGTGCTTATTTGCCATCTCTTTATCTTCTTTGATGAAATGTCTGTTCTAGTCATTTGTCCATTTTTAAAACTGGGTTGTTTGCTTTCTTTTTGATTTTTAAGAGGCTTTTAATATATTTGGATGTGCCCCAAGCATGAGCCACTCAGGAGCTGTCTGGGACTTCCTGTGTGTTTACATTGCAGCTCATTTCTCAAAGCAGCTATACGGGGGTCTGGAGCTATCCACAGAGTTAGGGAATTCCCTTCTCCAGGTCCCACCTGCTTCCTCCACACTCGCTGACTTTCTTTTCCTATTACATGTGGACAAAAAGATGGTGTTTTCCTGCAAACTTAGCCTCCAGTGCTATTGCGCAGTTCTGAGCAATCGGGCCTTCCCTGAGGACAAAGTGGTAAAAGAGAAGAAATAACAGGAGAATCCACCCCCCAACACACACACACTCTTTGTAAAAAGTGGTCTCTTTCCCCCATTTCTGTAGCCCGGGAGTGCAATTTCCCTGCTGGGTCGTGAACTGGTCTCATGCAGAGAAAGGAGAGAACTGACTCTCTCCATGTGCCCTTTCCCTGTCCTGTCACTAGAAGGGTCTTTCTCCAAGGGTTTGCCATCTTCGATTCACCATCCCACTCTTGGGTCAAAGCTGAGAGTAAAGGAGGGAAACCCCAGGAAACTCACTGCCACCTTACAGCTTGCTTTACAAGTTTTACCTTCCCTCCCCAGTCTGCCTGCCCTTAATTACTTTTCAGAGTCCTCAGGTAACTGCTTTTTGTATTTTGTCCAGGTTTCAGTTGAAATTGATGCAGGAGAAAGATGGGCTCCAGGCTAGGCATTTACAACTGGTCTCCTGTTTACATTTCTTGGGGTGAGAAAAAGATGGGCTTCAGGCCAGACACTTACAACTAGCCTCCTGTTTGCATTTCCTGAGACAGGAGATAGGTGGGCTCCAGGTTAGATATTTACAACCTGCCTCCTGTTTGCTATTCGAAAGAGAAATAACTACCGAAACAGGGTAAATAGCCAGGCTTTGTCTCCTAAGGACAGAGGGGCTAAATAAACCCTGTTGGAGTAAAGATCAGGAGGCCACGTATTTCCCATCCTTGGGGCAAGGGAGACACTGTGTGTGGGCAGAAAGGCCCTTTGTGGGTCAAAAAGGAGGGGACACCACCCCAGAATAGGTGATGCCAGGGCTCCCCCTAGGCCTCTGGGCTGGAATCCATCTTAGAAAAAAGTTGGGCACGCGTGTTGGGGAGGGCCCTAGGGCAGGGCAGGTGTGGAAAAGGAAACCAGATTATTGGCTAAAGGTAAACAAAGACCGGGAAGAACTGCCCTATATAAATGATTTAATGGCCTCTTTACTGCACTCCTCCTCATTAGGGGGGAGGCCCACACCCTTTCTCTCTGGGTGTGTACCTTGCTTCTATCTTAAATAAACAGATCATTTCTCTGTGTGCTCTCCCACTTGTTGTGCTGTGTCTAATAGTATACTTTGTACCTGTTTTTTACAGTTTTTACCTCCTGAGGAATGCAGTTTTCACTGGGAGCAAGAGCCAGGGAAATCTGCTTCTAGCCTCTAGACCTTGCTGGTCAAGAATTCCTGGTTTTCATCCAGGCTACCCAGGTCTGATTCCTGGGCAGAGAACTAAGACCTCGCTTCAAGCCACTGCTCACTGCTGCCTCTCCAAGATCAAAATCAGTGGGAGAGATAGACTATAGCAGGCTTATTCCATTTTGTTTGGCATCTGAAGTTTCTCTCCCTGGATTTTCAAGGTTGGAATGACCAAGGGCTCAGTCCTGGGCCCTCTTGTCATCTCTGTCTACTCACACCCTGTGACTTCATCTACTTTCATCGCCCAGAAATGTTTAACCTAGGCACCCCGCGGCCAGTCAAGTTGACAAGTAAAATTAACCCTCACATAAATATATAAGAAAATATTGGAGACCATTTTTACAATCTGGGTATAGGAAGTGACTTTCTAAACATGACTTGAAACCAAAACCCTTTAAACATTGTTTACAGTAACTTATACGAAGAAAAAAACTAAGGGAATAAATATGTAGAAAAAATATATAGGCTATCAGATAGGAAATCCCTCATCTTCCTGTAATAAATTTGTAAGACCTGAATCAGATGGGAATCCATGCTCTTTACCTTCTTTTTAAGACAAGGAGTCACCTCTCCAGGTTAAAGGGCAAACTTTTCTCTTGTGATCCATCTTCATCCTATTTTTCTTCCTTTTAGAACTTTAAAGCAGTGGTTCTCACTTTTTTATCTCAAGACCCGTTTACACTGAAGGGTAGCAGAATAAGCCTCTTTGGCATAAAGATTATTTTGAGCTATTTTGTAAAACTTTAGACACAGAAGCTCTGAAAACAGAGTAGAAGTTACCCTTTGGTGAGGAGAGTTTCATTAGAAAGGGGGCCTGAAACAGAAGAGCTACTAGCAGAAATAACCTCTCTTGCAAGCATAACAACCTTTGTTTACCAGCTCCTCTTCTCACCTTCCCAGGAACTGCTTCCCCCTTGGCAATCCCAGGCTCGCATCCCTTTCCATAGCTCAGGATGGTATATTAATCTTAATCCTCTGGCCACCTTTTTAGTTCCATGTCTTTGTGCTGCTGCCAGATGTAGATGGCATACATAGTTAACTTTTTTTTTTCTCCTGTTAATCTGTTTTTTTACTACAGGGGGTTTTTAGCCAAGAACCTAGAAGGGTAGGGGGAAAGTTAGTTTTCCTCCCTTATACCCTTAAATATTAATCAGGACCCTAAAAGAAGTTTTGTTTATGTTGGTAATGTCAATTGATAGCTGCTATTATGAATAAAACAGAAAAATTGAAGTCACTTAAAAATAATAAAGTCATCACATATTAATATGAAAAATATATTTCTAAAACACAAACACAAATAGTGAGAAGAGTGACATTGTTTTACATTTTTGCCAACATCTTTAATTTCTGGCTTAATAGAAGACTTCTGGCTTACCATATTTGCTTCTGCCTTCAATCTGCTGTGGTATTATATGTTATGTTGTTATCAGAAAAGTGGGTTTGCTTCTTGGTGGGTGTCAAAAGACAGAACCACACCAAAGTTCAGGAGAAGGAAGGATTTATTACTTGCAGCAAGTAAGGAGAACAGCAGGGATCTTCCCAAAGCAGTGTATCCCAGAACAGCAAAATCTGAGAGGTTTTAAGCTAAGGGTACATGCATATTCATGAAGGGGCTCAAGCAGAGGAGAATTAGATATAGAATTGGGGTAAAGGTCAACAGACTCCAAACTTTAGTTGACTGAAGTCAAGAGTGTCAACATCATCATTCCATCCTCCACCTGGGTGGGGGGCCTTAGTTCCTGCAGAATGCAAAAGTGTATTATTATGTATATCCTTTGAGGAGGAACTAGGACTCTGCTTTATCACTGCACTGTCTGTCGTTTGACTGCCTTTTCTCTGTTCCTGCATTCATTTGTTCCCTTAAGATCACTGACTACTGAGACCTGTTCAAGGGCAAGCATTGAGGCCAGGCTTAGATCACAAAATGGCTTAGGTCAAAACAGTCTCTCTTATGTCAAGAAAGCCATGCCTGATCATCTTTTGCCAAGGACACCCTAATCTATCTGCTTATATTACTGCTAGTCACAAAAAAAAGATATCTCAAGTGAATGAAGTTAGTGCTTTCCTATGTGTGGGAAGATGCAAGAATATGGGATCATTGAAAATTCTTTCTGAGGTATTCATCTAACTATCTAGGGGCTCATTTATCCAAAGCACAGAGTACCTCATCCTGGTTTTCACCCTGAATTCCTAACAGGGTCCACTGTTGGGGGGGTGACTGCTGTGGGTGGCCTCTTAACCCTTGTTGAACCAGGTGGTGAGCAATGTTCTTTTTTCCTTTTTTTACTCAAGCTCTGGTTCATAGATGCGGACTGACGTCATAAGGAAATTCTTGAGAAATAATCTAAGTCCATTCTATTTATATATATAGAACATAATTCTAAAGTGAGTCTTAAGTTGTAAAAAGGATAATCACTCTGGGTGATGACTGCATGGAGGTTTATTATCCTATTCTCTCTACTTTGTATAAGCTTTTAATTTTTCATAACAGGATTAAAAAAGATTTAGCTGAAGAGAAAGTTAAAAAAGATGTTGTAGCTGATGTATGGGAGAAAAACTTGCCACCTCAAAATATGTTTCTGGCATATCAATTATTTTAAGCTGTTTATTTTCTAAGAAACTGCAGACATTCAGGAAAACTGTGAACACAAAGCAGGAGTTACCCTCAAGAAACATTTACATTTATAAGGGAAATTTCCCTTTGTAAGGGTGTCTCCCTTTCTGTACCAGAAAGAGGAGGATGACCAAATCTCTAGAAATTCTTATCAATGAAAGAAGCAAGGACTTAAATCTGCATAAACAGCCTTACCCTTGTTTACTGTGCTTTTCCTGGTCAACTTCCATTACTGATCCTCCCACCCTCAACATCCTCTTTTGTCTTTAGCTGAAGTTGTATTTGAGGTGAAGCTTTGGCTATTTTGGTGAGTTACTCAGTTTTCCTTGGCCTCTCCCATGTATCCATGTTATTGAACTTCGTTTGATTATCTTCTGTCAATCTGTTTCATGTCAATTTATTTTTTTATTTTTATTTATTTATTATTATTATTTTTTTTTGCGGTAC
>NC_041220.1:59474975-59480616 GCF_002837175.3 Physeter macrocephalus
CGCGCAGGCTCAGCGACCATGGCTCACGGGCCCAGCGGCTCCGCGGCATGTGGGATCCTCCTGGACCGGGGCACGAACCCGTGTCCCCTGCATCGGCAAGCGGACTCTCAACCACTGCGCCACCAGGGAAGCCCCCAATTTATTTTTAAATTAATTTTTATTGGCGTACAGTTGCTTTACAATGTTGTGTTAGTTTCTACTGTACAACCAAACGAATCAGCTATACATAGACAAATATCCCCTCTTTTTTGGATTTCCTTCCCATTTAGGTCACCACAGTGCATTAAGTAGAGTTCCCTGTGCTATACAGTATGTTCTCATTTGTTGTCTATTTTATACATAGTATCAATAGTGTATATGTGTCAATCCCAATCTCCCAATTCCTCCCACACTCTGCTTTCCCCCTTGGTATCCATACATTTGTTCTCTACATCTGTGTCTCTATTTCTGCTTTGCAAATAAGATCATCTATACTATTTTTCTAGATTCCACATATATGCGTTAATATACAATATGTCTCATGTCAGTTTAGTTGTTACATTGAGTTGTTTCAATGACTGAAACAACCCTCCCTGGCCAGGCCCAGTAGTAACCACTTACATGAGTTCTCTTACAACAGGAGGTCCTGGTAAGGATTGCAGATCTAACAAGCTATCACCAACCCGAAGAATTCGGGGAAGTTCAATAGGAGAGAAGAGACTCCAGTTAATATGTTCTACCAACCTTCCAGAATCCTTCTTGCTGGAATCCATCTTGGCTGAGTGACCTGCGCACCACCAGGAAGGACCCAGAGTCAGAGTGACTGGCCAGAGACAACCCGGAAAGTAACCCAATTACCATAAACCCGAGACTGCGAGCCACGTGACAGAGCAGTCTTCCTGGGTTCCCTTACCCTCCTGCTCTCCACTCGGGTGCCTTCCCAATAAAGTCTTTTGCTTTGTCAGCACGTGTGTCTTCTCGCACAATTCATTTCGAAGAGTTAGACTAGAGCCCACTCTCAGGCCCTGGAAGGGGTCCACATTCCTGTGACGGTTAGACCAGCCAGAACAACCTAGAAGGGTAGAGGAAAATTTCTTTTTCCCCAACACTAAAAACATAGTTTTGTGTTCATGTGAATTCAGTATAACGTGTAATGGAATCCTTTTGGAAACAATACTGGAGAAGTGTGGTATTCTTCCACTAACCTGATAAAATATAAATCATTAAAATGAAATATATTATTATTAGTGAATACTGGTAGATTGCAGGCAAAGAAAACACAATTTCTGAAAAATAAAGTATTACTGTCATTCACGTGGTACTGTAAAAGCAAATACCAATACTGCTTTTAAGTAAATACCAGTAACTATAAAACAAAGCCCAACATAATAAATTAATTCCTATACAGTATATACATAAAAATGAACATATCAGTAAATTAACACAAAAGAAGTACTTCATATTTAGAAGAAAAATCCATACTTAAAGACAAATGAGATTCAGGTGCCCAGTGGGGGAAGTGAGTGGGAGTGGAGATCAAGAATAAGGGGGGCATATTTTAAGTAAGGGCGGCATGAAATTATGACATGACCTCACTGAAGAGCAAGGTTAAATCACGTCTCTCAGGAGACTTGTAGCAACACTACCTGCACCCAAAATTATATTCCTTCATAAGTCTTATTGATAAAATTGAAGCATGTTGTTTTAAAAAATCAAGTCTATTTTGTCCTACGATGCTGCAGTTTTTTTAAGTGTAAAAAGAAAATCTGTATCTATTAACATTTCCAATGATAGTATATGATTTCCTTCACAATACTTGCCAATTGGTTGTGAAGGATCAATTTAACTTTTGTTAATCCGATGGGAAAAATGTTGCAGGAAAAGGGACCCCTTCCAGGGCCTGAGTGTGGGCTCTTGTCTAACACTCAGAAAATAAATTGTCTGAGGAGACACACATACCGACAAAGCAAAAGACTTTATTGGGAAGGGGAACCCGGGCAGAGAGCAGCAATGTAAGGGAACTTAGGAGAACTGCTTTGTCACTTGGCTCGCAGTCTCAGGTTTTACGGTAATGGGGTTAGTTTCCAGGTTGTCTCTGACCAATCATCTTCCTTGGCTCATGTTTGGTCTGACTCAGAATCCTTCCTGGTGGTGCACACATCTTTCAGCCAAGGTGGATTCCACTGTGAGGGTTTCTGGGAAGTTGGCAGGACATATTGTCTTCTCCCTCCTTCTTTTGTCCCCCCAAATTCTCCCAGTTGGTTTTTGATGGCAGCACTGCATCCTTTATCCAGACTTTCTGTTGTGAGACAACTCAGGCAAGTGGTTATCATTGTGTCTGGCCAAGGAAGGTGGTTTCGGTCAGCAGTTCCCTACCAACTGCCCACTGAGAGACTTCATACTTAAGATACTTCTTGGTAATTGGGGTGGAGGTCTCTTTCTTCTGTAACTACTTCCTGCTGGGAGTGGGCGCCATCCTGCCCAGTAGAGTAGAAGTCTCTCTCTCTCTCTCTCTGATCTAAATCGAGGTATTCCATGTCTGAAACCAGCTTCTACCCTTGTAGTAACAAAAATTTAATCTGAAACTGTTGGACCATGTTGGCCATGGAGATAAACCTTGTACACAGTTAAAACAGACAGGGGCCATACAGGAGGCTTAACAGGATGATCAGCACTGGGCCCAGAAAAGGAAGGCAAAATTTGGGATGAAGCCTATATCCTACAGAAACAGATGGCACAGAAAAGATTTGTACCTGGGAGCCCCACAGAGTCCTGCTTGTTTTCAATCTCCCTTTTTCTTTGATAGTCCTCAACATTTCAAAGGCGATGGTTGAGGGTGATGACAGCTCTGGCCACTTCCTGCAGAAATGAGGCATAGTCCTGCTTCAATTTGGGGAATAGACACCAAATTGGAAATATTTCTGAGTTCCAAGTCCTGGATCTGAGTCTTGTATGATTAAGATCTCAATCCCTTTGTCCAACATTTTGGTGTAACAGACCCAATTAGAAGTATTTGGAAGAGTGACAACTTGAATTTTAATGGACAAAATAAATCTCATTCCCTGAGGAATTCAGGAGAATAAGCCTGAAACCGTTTGGACCTCACACCTTAGGAAGATTTGTACCCAAGTAACTAGTTACCTACTTTTATCTAAGTAGGTTTAAACTTCTGATGTGGTATTAACATATACATAACAGGAACTATTGGCCACTACTCATGTCTTCTTTTTCTGTTAACATCTAATCTAAAGCAATTTTATTGTCTAAAAATTTAATAGTTGCAAGGGGAGACCTCGAGGTCATAAGGTTGCAGCTACCGATGTCTGCCAGCAGACACAGCTTTGAGAATGGCTGGTGTCATTCCAAGTCTGACACAGCTCAGAAAACTCAAGTTCTCAGCAATACAAGGACTTGTCTGAAATCACATCCATAATGCCCCCTAGTATTACATTGGATGTCTGAACCACAGCTACTCCATTTTGACTTTCAATTGCATTTCTCTCCATAATGGCCAAAACAGATGCCACTGTTAGTGATTTCAGTGCTTTACTAGATATGAGAAGATGCAAGAACTTGGGCTCATAAAATCTTCTCCTGAAAGTATCTAACTATCTGAAGGTCTGTTCTGCCAGTTTTTCCCAGAGCATGGAGTTCCTCATTCCTGATCTTCACCCTGAATTCCTTTCAGTGTCTGTTGAAGGTCAGTGGCTGCAGTGGTCATTGACCTAATCCTTGCAGATGTAGAAGGCAAGTGCCAGTTTTCTGTTGGCAGGTCCCCTTCAGAGTCATGAATTGGACCATGGTTTGGGGAGCGTTTCGTGGTCATTTCACCCCACAGTGCTAGGAATACTCATTCCCAGGTCTGGCAAAGATTTCACTGATAGGCCACTCAGTGTGCTATTACTGGCCTAGGCACAGTAGCCAAAAGTCTCTGGACCACCTGTCTTAATAGTCTCTTATGGTCCAAGAAAATATTCCCTCTTCTTGCTTCTTCCCATATCTAGAGTTACATTATTACAATCTTTGATCTCATATGGAGTTATATATCAACATTTTATCAGAGGCTCAGTCACACATTTGGTAGTGCAAGAAACAATTTTGTAAAACAGGCAATATAAAAAAAAGTAATAGGTAGTTGTATTAGTAAGGTCATAAGTAAGAATTTAAGTCAAGAACTTCCATCAGGTCCTGCCCAGTACATTTCCAAGTCATCTGACTTAGTCTGTTCTGTACCAATCCTTAACTTTAAGAGAAATTATATATTGGCATTCATAAGACACCTAGTGCAATTTCCTAGTGTTACTAGGCTGGTTATCCCTAGTGTGGTTTAATTGTCCCCAATATAAGGGAGCCTTTACTTTTAAATGACCATAGCCAGGTGCTAATCTCCTGGTTGCAGATCATGGAGCATCTGATCTTCATCCAGAGATAGATTACTGAGTTAAATTTCAGAAACAAATTTAGAGTGTCCTTTTAATAATTCAATTAAACTTTGCAACAGTATAACATAACAGCAAGGAGCTATCTGGGAAGTGAATCTTAGTGAAAACAGACCTCAATAACACAATAAGATTTTGATGTCCATTGAAACATCTCTTTTCCTCTAAAATAACCCTCATTTTTATCAAAGATAGTTAAATCAAAATTAATTGGTTCACAAATTAAGTCTGATGAAATCATAAAATTCCTCCCAGGGCCAGGAAAGCCATGCCAAGGGCTTGCCACAGATTTCACCTTACAAATTTAGGAGAATTCCTCCCTTTTTGATGTCCACAAAATACCTTCAGATTTCTGCACCTGTTAGGAGGTAGCCTTCCTAATTTATCTGATAAAGCTGCTGGGAACCTAAGAGTGTCCAATCTCTGGAGGAATCAGGTAGAGAGAAAAGAGAAATGTTTCCATTCTGCTTACAAAGGTATAATTTACCAAATTGCTATAAGTCATAATTAGCTTGAAGGGTTTCTTTATATCTGGAAAACACAGATTAAAATCTTATAATGTTTCAGACAAAAACCATAAAAATTATAACCACATTCATCAGTTTACTCAATCCTATGTAACTAATCCTTTCTGTTAACAGTTTCTATTAGATTTTTAAAATTTCTTACCTAGTTTAGTAGTGTGATTTAAAAGTTATCAGAAAAGTGTACTTGTCAAAAGTCAAGTGATTCTTCTTGAAGATGAAGCAATTTTGCAAAGCATCATTTTAATTATCTATGAATGACAAAAATACTTAAAAAGGCAAGGCTAAGGATCTGATTACAATGTTTTTGGCAAAGAAGATTAACCAACTTGCTGTAACATAAAACATTTTAAAACAACAACTGAAACTATATATTTTAAATTATTTATTTATTTGTTTGTTTATTTATTTATTTATTATTTATCTTTGGCTGCGCTGGTTCTTAGTTGTGGCATGTGGGATCTTTTATTGCAGTGTGTGGGCTCTTCATTGCGACATGCAGGCTCCCTATATAATTTTTAGAATATCTATATTAATAACATTTATCCATACAGTACTGTGTATTCTAAGTAGGTTTATCACTCATGTGACAATGTTCTCTGTGTAATTTAACATACCAAATAATACAAGTTAAATATTTCTCTGAGGGCTTCCCTGGTGGCGCAGTGGTTGCGCGTCCGCCTGCCGATGCAGGGGAGC
>NC_041220.1:59480650-59485428 GCF_002837175.3 Physeter macrocephalus
CAGGGGAGCCGGGTTCGCGCCCCGGTCTGGGAGGATCCCACATGCCGCAGAGCGGCTGGGCCCGTGAGTCATGGCCGCTGGGCCTGCGCGTCCGGAGCCTGTGCTCCGCAACGGGAGAGGCCGCAGCGGGGGGAGGCCCGCATACCACAAAAAAAAAAAAAAAATTTCTTTGTGAGATGTCTCAGGGACCCTCTAAAGTGTCCTAAGTTTAGCTGGAAGTAAAAAGAAATTTAATTAAAAGTTGATATTTGGGAAGTTTGTCAAAAGTTTTCAAAACATTGGGTCTAATAAGATCATAGCTTACTCTGAGATAATACTTATTCTTTAACAAAAGTGACAAGAGATCTCAAAAGCAAATACAGGTCACTTAAAGGAACAGAAACTCACAAAATCTGTTATCAAAAGCAGCTTTCCAAGGAAACTTTGTTCTCTGAACAGAGAGAGAAAACCAAATCCAGTCTTTTACCAGCTTGCCTTTTTTTTGTTTCCTGATAGGTTTTTTAAATTTTTTTTGAATTTTATTTTATTTTATTACTTTGTATACAGCAGGTTCTTATTAGTTATTTATTTTATACATATTGGTGTATATATGTCAATCCCAATCACCCAGTTCATTCCCCCCCCCTCACTTTGCCCCCTTGGCGTCCATACATTTATTCTTTACATCTGTGTCTCTATTTCTGCCTTGCAAACTGGTTCATGTGTACCATTTTTCTAGATTCCACATACATGCATTAATATACGGTATTTCTTTTTCTCTGTCTGACCTACTTCACTCTGTATGACAGTCTCTAGGTCCATCCACGTCTCTACAAATGAACGAATTTCATTCCTCTTTATGGCTTTTTGATTTGCATTTCTCTAATAATTAGTGATGTTGAGCAGCTTTTCATGTGCCCCTTGGCCATCTGTATGTCTTCTTTGGAGAAATGTCTATTTAGGTCTTCTGCCCATTTTTCATTGGGTTGTTTGTTTTTTTAATATTGAGCTGCATGAGCTGTTTATATATTTTGGATATTAATCCTTTGTTCATTGATTCATTTGCAAATATTTTCTCCCATTTGAAGGGTGCTCTTTTCACCTTGTTTATAGTTTCCTTTGCTGTTCAAAAGCTTTTAACTTTCATTAGGTCCCATTTGTTTATTTTTGTTTTTATTTCCATTACTCTAGGAGGTGGGTCAAAAAGACCTTGCTGTGATTTATGTCAAAGAGTGTTCTTCCTATGTTTTCCTCTAAGAGTTTTATAGTGTTCAGTCTTATATTTAGGTCTTCAATCCATTTTGAGTTTATTTTTGGTATGGCATTAGGGAGTGTTCTACGTTCATTCTTTTACATGTAGCTGTCCAGTTTTACCAGCACCACTTATTGAAGAGACTGTCTTTTCTCCATTGTATATCCTTGCCTCCTTTGTCATAGATTAGTTGACCATAGGTACGTAGGTATATCTCTGGGCTTTCTATCCTGTTCCATTGATCTATATTTCTGTTTTTGTGCCAGTACCATATTTTCTTGATTATTGTAGCTTTGTAGTATAGTCTGAAGTCAGGGAGTCTGATTCCTGTAGCTTTGTAGTATAGTCTGAAGTCAGGAAGTCTGATTCCTCAAGCTCTGTTTTTTTCCCTCAAGATTGCTTTGGCTATTTGGGGTCTCTTGTGTCTCCATACAAATTTTAAGATCTTTTGTTCTAGTTCTATAAAAAATGCCATTGATAATTTGATAGGGATTTCATTGAATCTGTAGATTGCTTTGGGTAGTATACTCATTTTTACAATATTGATTCTTTTGCTTTGGGTAGTATACTCATTTTCACAATATTGATTCTTCCAATCCAAGAACATGGTATATCTCTCCATCTGTTTATGTCATCTTTGATTTCTTTCATCAGTATCTTATAATTTTCTGACTACAGGTCTTTTACCTCCTTAGGTAGGTTTATTCCTAGGTATTTTGTTCTTTTTGTTGCAATGGTAAATGGGATTGTTTCCTTAATTTCTCTTTCTGATTTTTCATAGTTAGTGTATAGTAATGCAAGAGATTTCTGGGTATTAATTTTGTATCCTGCCATTTTACCAAATTCACTGATTAGCTCTAGTAATATTCTGGTGGCATCTTTAGGATTTTCTACGTATAGTATCATATCATCTGTTAACAGTGACAGTTTTACTTCTTCTTTTCCAATTTAGATTCCTTTTATTTCTTTTTATCTCTGATTGCTGTGGCTAGAATTCCAAAGCTATGTTGAATAATAGTGGCAAGAGTGGACATCCTTGTCTTGTTCCTGATCTTAGAGGAAATGCTTTCCATTTTTCACTATTGAGAATGATGTTTGCCATGGGCTTGTCATATATGGCCTTTATCATGTTGAGGTAGCTTCCCTCTATGCCCACTTTCTGGAAAGTTTTTATCATAAATTGGTGTTGAATTTTGTCAAAAGCTTTTTCTGCAACTATTGGGCTGATCCTATGTGTTTTATTCCTCGATTTGTTAATACAGTGTATCACACTGATTGATTTGCATGTATTGAAGAATCCATGCACCCCTGGGATAAATCCCACTTGATCATGGTGTATGATACTTTTAATATGTTGTTAGATACTGTTTGCCTGTATTTTATTGAGGATTTTTGCATCTATATTCATCAGTGATATTGCTCTGTAATTTTCTTTTTTGTAGTATCTTTGTCTGGTTTTGGTATCAGGGTGATGGTGGCCTCATACAAGGAGTTTGGGAGTGTTCCTTCCTCTGCAATATTTTGGAAGAGTTGGAGAAGGATGGGTGTTAGCTCTTCACTAAATGTTTGCTAGAATTCACCTGTGAAGTCATCTGGCCCAGGACTTTTGTTTGTTGGAAGATTTTTAATCGAAGTTTCAATTTCATTACTTGTGACTGTTCATATTTTCTATTTCTTCCTGGCTCAGTCTTGGAAGTTTATACCTGTCTAAGAATTTGTCCATTTCTTGCAGGTTGTCTAATTTATTGGCATAGAGTTGCTTGCAGTAGTCTCTTAGGATGCTTTGTATTTCTTCAGTGTCCGTTGTAACTTCTCCTTTTTCATTTCTAATTATTTACAATGGTTATATGTTCTTCTTGAATTGATCCCTTGATCCTTATGTAGTGTCCTTCCTTGTCTCTTGTAACATTCTTTATTTTAAAGTGTATATTATTTGATATGAGTGTTGCTACCCCAGCTTTCTTTTGATTTCCATCTGCATGGAATATCTTTTTCCATCCCCTCACTTTCGGTCTGTATGTGTCCCTAGGTTGATCTTTGCTATTGTTTTCTTTCTTTCTATTTCATTTATTTCTGCTCTTTATGATTTCTTTCCTTCACTAACTTTGGGTTTTGTTTGTTCTTCTTTCTCTAGTTCCTTTAGGTATAATGTTAGATTGTTTATTTGAGATTTTTCTTGTTTCTTGAGGTAGGCTTGTATTGTTATAAACTTCCCTCTTAGAACTGCTTTTGCTGCGTCCCACAGGCTTTGGATCACCATGTTTTCACTGTCATTTGCCTCTAGGTAATTCCTCTTTGATTTCCTCTTTCCTCTTTCCTCTTTCCTATTTGATTTCCTATTTCCTCTTTGATTTCTTTAGTGATCTCTTGGTTATTTAGTAATGAATTGTTTAGCCTCCATGTTTTTGTGTTTTTTACGTTTTTAATCCCTGTAATTGATTTCTAATCTCGTAGCATTGTAGTGAGAAAAGATGCTTGATGTGATTTCAATTTTCTTAAATTTACCGAGGCTTGATTTTTGACCCAAGATGTGATCTATCCTGGAGAATCTTCCATGTGCACTTGAGAAGAAAGTGTAATCTGCTGTTTTGGGATGGAATGTGTTATAAATATCAATTAAATCTATCTGATCTATTGTGTCATGTAAAGCTTGTGTTTTCTTATTAATATTCTGTCTGGATGATCTGTCCATTGGTGAGCATTTAATCCATTCACGTTTAAGGTAATTATTGATATGTATGTTCCTATTACCATTTTCTTAATTGTTTTGGGTTTGTTTCTGTAAGTCCTTTTCTTCTCTTGTGTTTCCCACTTAGAGAAGTCCCTTTAGCATTTGTTGTAGAGCTGGTTTAGTGGTGCTGCATTCTCTTAGCTTTTGCTTGTCTGTAAAGCTTTTGATTTCTCCATCGAATCTGAATAAGATCCTTGCTCGGTAGATTAATCTTGGTTGTAGTTTCTTCCCTTTCATCACTTTAAATATATCATGCCACTCCCTTCTGACTTGTAGAGTTTCTTCTGAGAAAGCAGCTGTTAACCTCATGGGAGTTCCCTTCTATGTTCTTTGTCGTTTTTCCCTTGTTGCTTTTAATAAATTTTCTTTGTCTTTAATTCTTGTCAGTTTGATTATTATGTGTCTCAGCATGTTTCTCCTTGGGTTTATCCTGCCTGGGACTCTCTGTACTTCCTGGACGTGTGTGGCTATTTGTTTTCCCATGTTAGAGTAGTTTTCGACTATAATCTCTTCAAATATTTTCTCGAGTCCTTTCTCTCTCTCTTCTCCTTCTGGGACCCCTGTAATGTACATGTTGTTGCCTTTAATGTTGTCCCAGAGGTCTCATAGGCCTCTCCATTGGTGTAAGTAAGGTATTAAAGTCCCCCACTATTATTGTGTTACTGTCAATTTCCTCTTTCTTTTCATTCTTTTTTCTTTATTCTGTTCTGCAGCAGTGAATTCCACCATTCTGTCTTCCAGGTCACTTATCCGTTCTTCTGCCTCAGTTATTCTGCTATTGATTCCCTCCTGTGTAGTTTTCATTTCAGTTATTGT
>NC_041220.1:59490877-59515931 GCF_002837175.3 Physeter macrocephalus
TGTTAGCAGTTGCCTTAGGTATTGAGGTGCTGCTATGTTGGGTGCATATATATTTATAATTGTTATATCTTCTTCTTGGATTGATCCCTTGATCATTATGTAGTGTCCTTCCTTGTCTCTTGTAACATTCTTTATTTTAAAGTCTATTTTATCTGATATGAGTATTGCTAGTCGAGCTTTCTTTTGATTTCCATTTGCATGGAATATCTTTTTCCATCCCCTCACTTTCGGTCTGTATGTGTCCCTAGGTCTGAAGTGGGTCTCCTGTAGACAGCATATATATGGGTCTTGTTTTTGTATCCATTCAGCAAGCCTGTGTCTTTTGGTTGGAGCATTTAATCCATTCACATTTAAGGTAATTATCTATATGTATGTTCCTATTACCATTTTCTTAATTGTTTTGGGTTTGTTTCTGTAAGTCCTTTTCTTCTCTTGTGTTTCCCACTTAGAGAAGTCCCTTTAGCATTTGTTGTAGAGCTGGTTTAGTGGTGCTGCATTCTCTTAGCTTTTGCTTGTCTGTAAAGCTTTTGATTTCTCCATCGAATCTGAATAAGATCCTTGCTCGGTAGATTAATCTTGGTTGTAGTTTCTTCCCTTTCATCACTTTAAATATATCATGCCACTCCCTTCTGACTTGTAGAGTTTCTTCTGAGAAAGCAGCTGTTAACCTCATGGGAGTTCCCTTCTATGTTCTTTGTCGTTTTTCCCTTGTTGCTTTTAATAAATTTCCATGTGCACTTGAGAAGAAAGTGTAATCTGCTGTTTTGGGATGGAATGTGTTATAAATATCAATTAAATCTATCTGATCTATTGTGTCATGTAAAGCTTGTGTTTTCTTATTAATATTCTGTCTGGATGATCTGTCCATTGGTGTAAGTGAGGTATTAAAGTCCCCCACTATTATTGTGTTACTGTCAATTTCCTCTTTTAATATGTATGTTCCTATTACCATTTTCTTAATTGTTTTGGGTTTGTTTCTGTAAGTCCTTTTCTTCTCTTGTGTTTCCCACTTAGAGAAGTCCCTTTAGCATTTGTTGTAGAGCTGGTTTAGTGGTGCTGCATTCTCTTAGCTTTTGCTTGTCTGTAAAGCTTTTGATTTCTCCATCGAATCTGAATAAGATCCTTGCTCGGTAGATTAATCTTGGTTGTAGTTTCTTCCCTTTCATCACTTTAAATATATCATGCCACTCCCTTCTGACTTGTAGAGTTTCTTCTGAGAAAGCAGCTGTTAACCTCATGGGAGTTCCCTTCTATGTTCTTTGTCGTTTTTCCCTTGTTGCTTTTAATAAATTTTCTTTGTCTTTAATTCTTGTCAGTTTGATTATTATGTGTCTCAGCATGTTTCTCCTTGGGTTTATCCTGCCTGGGACTCTCTGTACTTCCTGGACGTGTGTGGCTATTTGTTTTCCCATGTTAGAGTAGTTTTCGACTATAATCTCTTCAAATATTTTCTCGAGTCCTTTCTCTCTCTCTTCTCCTTCTGGGACCCCTGTAATGTACATGTTGTTGCCTTTAATGTTGTCCCAGAGGTCTCATAGGCCTCTCCATTGGTGTAAGTAAGGTATTAAAGTCCCCCACTATTATTGTGTTACTGTCAATTTCCTCTTTCTTTTCATTCTTTTTTCTTTATTCTGTTCTGCAGCAGTGAATTCCACCATTCTGTCTTCCAGGTCACTTATCCGTTCTTCTGCCTCAGTTATTCTGCTATTGATTCCCTCCTGTGTAGTTTTCATTTCAGTTATTGTATTGTTCATCTCTGTTTGTTTGTTCTTTAATTCTTCTAGGTCTTTGTTAAACATTTCTTGCATCTTCTTGATCTTTGCCTGCATTGTTTTTCCAAGGTCCTGGATCATCTTCCCTATCATTATTCTGAATTCTTTTTCTGGAAATTTGCCTATCTCCTGTTCATTTAGTTGTTTTTCTGGGGTTTTAACTTGTTCCTTCATCTGATACCTAGTTCTCTGCCTTTTCATTTTGTCTTTCTTTCTGTGAATGTGGTTTTCGTTCCACAGGCTGCAGGGTTGCAGTTCTTCTTGCTTCTGCTGTCTGCCCTCTGGTAGATGAGGCTCTCTAAGAGGCTTGTTCAAGCTTCCTGATGGAAGGGACTGGTGATGGGTAGAACTGGGTGTTGCTCTGGTGGGCATAGCTCAGTAAAACATTAATCCACCTCTCTGCTAATGGGTGGGGCTGAGTTCCCTCCCTGCTGGATATTTGGCCCGAGGTGACTGAGCATTGCAAGCTACAGGCTCTTTGGTGTGGCTAATGGTGGACTCCAGGAGGGCTCATGCCAAGGACTACTTCCCAGGACTTCTGATGTCAATGTCCTTGTCCCCCAGTGAGCCACAGCCACCCCCTGCCTCTGCAGGAGACCCTCTAGCACTAGCAGGTAGGTCTGGTTCTGTCTCCTATGGGGTCACTGCTCCTTCTCCCTGGGTCCTGATGCCCACACTACTTTGTGTGTGTCCTCCAAGAGTGGGGTCTCTGTTTCCCCCAGTCCTGTTGAAGTCTTGCAATCAAATCTCACTAGCCTTCAAAGTCTGATTGCCTGGGAATTCCTCCTCCCATTGCCAGACTCCCAGGTTGGGAAGCCTGACATGGGGCTCAGAACCTTCTCTCCAGTGGGTGGACTTCTGTGGTATAAGTGTTCTCCAGTTTGTGAGTCACCCACCCAGTGTTTATGCAATTTAATTTTATTGTGATTGCGCCCCTCCTACCATCTTATTGCAGCTTCTCCTTTGTCTTTGTATGTGGGGTATCTTTTTTGGTGAGTTCCAGTGTCTTCCTGTCAATGACTGTTCAGCAGTTAGTTGTGATTCTGGTGCTCTTGCAAGAGAGACTCTGTACCAGCTTGCTTTTAACAACAAAATTCACTTATTTAATTAACTTCAATCTACACCTAGCCAATCCTGACCATCCCCAAACCCTCTATCAATTTCTGTATTCATATTAGTTTTGTCCCTTATTTTTTTCATCCAGAAACAACCAACTCTAAGACAGATTTACTTTCCCTTCCTTAATAAAATGCAATTCCATTCCTCATACCTCCTTTACTGAAAACACACATCCTGCTTTTCTACTGTATACTGAAATGTTTCCTTTATTTCTTTTATTAGCTTTAATTACATGTTTAAACTAGAGTCCTCAACTCTTAAAAACCTTAATTTCTAGTGACAACAAAGAAGTAAGCCATTATGAGTTGTCTTTTACACTAGCATTCTGTAGATTGGTGAAAATACCAATGATAATTGCTAAAAACATTTGCTTTCTTATAGAGAACATCTCAGGGTGGCACCAAACACATTCATTTATAGTCCTAAATACCTTTAGTTTCTTTGTTTAGTAATTGATGTCTCAGTATCTTATTTTATTTGGGAATGATCCAGCTATTCAACAAACTTTCATCATATAACTTAACTTAGCACAACTCTAAATTTCAACTTGCTGGATCTCTGGAGGGATTATTCTTAAGTAGACATTCCTAAAATATAATTATTCCTATAGAGTTTACATAAAAGCACTTATTTCATTTACATTTACTTTCCTTCAAAAAAATTTTTTATATTGAGTTATTTTCCTTGTTGATGATTTGTAACAGATATAATAAGTTTTTATTTGACTTCTATTAAACCTAGGTACAGTAAGTGTATTATATCAGTACTTAATGTTGATGACTGTTAAGACGTGTCTACATTAATTAAATTAACAAGCTTAAACTGAGTTTAATACCTCATATTAATTTAATACTGAATATTTCCCAGTTCATGGGAACCTGAAGTTAATTCTGGTCAGTTATCTTCTGTATTTTTGAGAATTTATATAAGCACTCGATTTCCTTTAAGCCAATTAAGTAGAGCTCATTGTCAAATTAATTTTGATAATACCATCCAAGGTTAAGGACATATATACATTGCACACAGACATATAGAGAAACACAACCAGAGATCTCATAGCTTCATTTTCTAAACTTAGTCATGAATCAGGTATTACAATATAAAACTCACTAGTTTTTAAAAGTTGAAATAAGTTAAATTTAGAAAGGCTTCTCCCCCACCCCCTTTTTTTCCTCAGTCTCAAAAATTAGAGAAGATCTAGATAAGACAAGTGGTTTTGAGAGCCCTGGTCTCAAGGCACAGCAAGAGATAAGCAAGTTCTCCTAGTAGGACTTCTTCCCTAAGTGTCAGAATTCTGGAAAGATGTTTTATCAAGCTTTTTTTCTCTAAGTGCATATGCAAATATGTATATCCCTGAATAAAAGCTCTCAAACATTTATCTTCTTTATTCCCAACTCCAATCCAGTTGTTTAATGAGGAGCAGGCTGAGGCTTTGGGAGGGGAAGGAGCTTTCCCAGTCACCCACCAGGGGATGAGGAGAGCCAGGAATCTATCGCAGGCTTTGCTCATTAGTAAATACTTCCTGAGGGCCTGTGGTGTGCCAAGAACTAACCCACAGCCTGGAAATGCAATAGTTTCTTTCCCAAACTTTTCATTTTGAAAATTTTAAAGCATGATGAAAACTTGAAAGAATGATATGATAAACACCCTTCCATCTAGATTTAACAATTCAACAATTAACTGCCTCATTTACTTTATTTCTCTGTGTGTCTGTACATATACATATCTTTCTTCTTTTTTTTCTTTTTAGTTTAAGACTTTATTTTTAGAGCAGGTTTAGGTTTACATGAAAATGGAGGAAGGTACAGAGATTCCCATGTACCCCTTCCGCCACACAATATAGCCTCCCTGTTATCAACATCCCCTTCCACAGTAGTACATTTGATACAATCGATAAACCTACATTGACTTATAATCGCCCCAAGCCCTTAGTTTACATGAGGGTTTACTCTTGGTTTTGTACATACTGTGGGTTTGGGCAAATATATAATGATACGTATCCATCATTATAATATCATACAAAGTATTTTTACTGCCTTAAAAATCCTCTCTGACTATTCTTCCCTCTCCCACCCTAGCCCCTGGTACTTTTTATTGTCTCCATAATTTTGCCTTTTTCAGAATGTCACATAGTTGGAATCAGAACATGGAGTCATCTAGTGAGCTTGTGCCTCTGGGTTGTGAACTTCACATGTGCTTCTCAGTCCTCCCACTTAAGTGGGACAGGATGGCTGGAGTGGGGTAGAGTTGAGTATTTCCCTTTCCCGACATGGAAGACTAGAGCTGACTAGTGTTGGGTTTTTCCTTTTCCCCAGTTCAGGTAAGCTCTGATAATTTCCCAGCAGGTTAGGCTCTGCTTAACTAGCTTTTCCTAAGGGCAAGCCTCGTTAAGAGGAATAGAGTGCTCTGACATATTTCAGAATGATTCCTTTTCCTTCCCCCTAATAGAGGCACAAGTGGATTTTCCTCTGATATTTACTGTGAGAATTTGGTCAAGATCCTGGAGGTAAATTTCACAGTATTGTGGAGGTTTCCCTAATACTGCGTCCTCTAAGAATTCTAGCTCTCAGAGTTGTCCACTGAGCCTCCAGCAATTCATCAATTACTGTTCAGGGTTTCCCACACCCGCACACATTCTCAAAGGGTTTCCAGTTGTAAGTTGTGACTCAGTGTGTTCATCCGTCTTGGAAAGTGTTGAGAGAGTGATTTCCAGTCTTGGGACAGTGATTTTCCTGTGAGTTCTCTCCTCTTTTAAAAATTCAAGGAAAGATTATTCAAATCTGTTCAGCTTTTACTTGTTGTTAGGATAGAGTTAGGACTTCAAAGATTCTTATCTGTAAAACTGAATCGTCCTTTTTTTGTTTGTTTGTTCTTCTGAAACATTTGAAGTTAAATCACATATATCATATTTCATTCCTGAATGCTTAAGCAGAAATCTCATAATAATGAGAACATGCTCTTACTTATAATGGCATACCATTATCACAGATAAGAAAATTAAAGTCCATTATTATTATATTATTACTATTATTATATCTTCTTTTTCAAGTTTCTCTAATAGTTTCCCAAATAGCTTTTACAGTCCATCACCCCAAACAGATATTTATTACATCACCACTCCCATCCTTGATCTAATTAAGGTTAAAGCATTGCATTGGGTTGTTATATCTCTGCAGTTTTTTGAATCTAGAGCAATTCTCCTGCCCCTTTTTTCTTTGCAAGAGACATTCAATTTTGGAAAATCCCAGCCCAATTGCCATGTAGAATTTTCTACATTCTACATTTGACTGATTAGTTCCTTATTCTGTCCTTTAACTTGTTTCTGTATTTCCTGTCGTCTTAGTTCAGACTGCTTTCAGGTAATACCATAAACAGCAGACATTTATTTCTCACATTTCTGGAAATAAGCTGGGAAGTCTAATTTCAGGGTGCTGGACAGCTTGGTTCCTGGTGAAAGCCCTTTTCCTGGCTTGCAAATGGCCACCTTCTTGCTTGTCCTCACATGGTGGAGAGAGATCATATTTTTCTTGTCTCTTCTTCTCAGGGCACGAATCCCTTTTCTGAGGGTTCTAATCGCAAGAACTAATGACCTCCCAAAGGCTCCACCTTCAAATATCACCACATTGAGGATTATGGCCTCAATATAAGACTTCTGGGGGGATACAAACATTTAGTCCATAGCAACTGTAAAATGAAAACCACTTCTAGAGGCTTGATTCGGGGTTAAGCATATTTGCAAAGAATACATAGCAAATGAAACTATGAACTTGTCGAAGGGTTATCTGTATACTTTTTGTATGTATCTATGAATTATGCTGCTGTCTTTGCACACATTTTTATTGGGGTTTGATTTTTTTTTAATCAATGTAGTCTGAGGCTAGTCTATATTCTGCTAGCAAACAAGGGACTTAAATTGATCTCTGAAATCATTGCTAATAAGACAAGAGATGGACAAAAATGCAACTTGTAATCCCCATGGAGAGATGTTTTATCCGGCCCAAATGTTTATCAGTGGGTGAATGAATAACCCGATAGTGTTATATCTAAGCAATGGAATACTACTCAGCAATAAAAAGAATGAACTATTGATTCATACAATATTATTCTGAACAAAAGAAGCCAGGCAAAAGATAGCATATATAGTATGATTTTATTTATATAAAATTCTAAAAACTGCAAACTAATCTATAGTGACAGGAAGCAGATCAATGGTTGCCTGGTGATAAAATGAGAGGAGGAGCGAAGCAGAAGGAAGAGATTACAAAAAGCCATGAGGAAGGGTTGGGGGATGCTGAAGATGTTTGCTATCTTGATTATGGTGATGGGAAAAGCTTATCAAGCTCTTCACTTCAAATATATGCAAGTAAATGTAACTGAATATAATTATTATTGGGCATTTCTTGGTGTTCAGTTGATGGCTGTCAATGTTTGGATGAGTAATAAAATAAATTCATATATAATTCACTAATTATTTTATATTTTGTACACATTTTTTCTTGCCTTTATTTCAGGAAAAAAATATGTTTTTATCAAGACATTCACAAAATGTGCCTTCTACTGACAGTAATGCCATTTGAACAAGTTTTCTTGAGTTTTTTTTCCTCAAAGCTGTTTTATTTTAAATTTTTAATTTTAGAAACTGCACTCTGCTAATGCAGTGATACCTGGAATTTCAAACAAATGCTTCAATAAATATTTAGATTTGGAAATAAACCATGACTTTTGTATATCACATCAAACACTGCCATGGGATTGCAGATCATGAATTAATTTTATCAAAGAAATTATAAAATATTTTAATTTAATGACATAAGCCACTCTTACATGTCATGATTGTCAGCATCTCTAAGCAATCTCTAGATCCATATACGATTTAAGTTCTATTTCTTTAAAAAAAGTTCTTCTCTCTAAAATAATTGAAATAAACTATATTACAAAAATACAAATTATCTATATTATCAATGTTTTAAATAAATTAATTAAACCTGGAAAGTTTAATTTTTTGAAAATTTAGTTAATTTTATTAAATGTTCAAATCTGGGTCCTCTTTTCTTTTTAATCGAGGCATAATTGATATGAAATTTTATATTCGTTTCAGATGTATAATATAATGATTCGATATTTGTATATATTGTGAAATGATCACTGTTATCATCATGTCTAGTTATCATCATAGTTACATCACAATACAGAGTTATAAAAATTTTTTTTCTTGTGATGAGGACTTGTATGATTTATTTTTTTCTTATGATGAGGACTTTTAAGATTTATTTGTATAGCAGAGGAACTATATTCAATATCTTATAATAGCTTATAATAAAAAATAATCTAAAAATATGTATATATATGCATTTATATATATAAGTGAATCACTGTGCTGTACAACTGAAATTAACACAATAGTGTAAATCAAGTATACTTCAATAAAAAAATTTAAACTTAGCAACTTTCAGATATGTAATACAGTATTATTAAGTATAGTCACCACACTGTTTATTAAATCCCCATGACTTCTTTATTTTATGACTGGAAGTTGGTACCCTTTGACCACTTTCACCCATTTCACCCACCATTCAACCCCACACTTTTGGCAACCACCAATGTTCCAATCTGTTCTCTGAATCTATGAGCTTGTTGTTTTTGTTTTTTCTTTTTAAATTCCACATGTAGGTAAAATCATACACTACTTGTCTTTCTCTGTCTGACTTATTTCAATTAAAATAATACACTCTTAGTCCATCCATGTTGTCACAAATGGCAATATTATATTCTTCTTTATAGAAAAATATTCCATTGTATATATACCACATCTTTTTATCCATTTATCCATCAGTGAACACTTAGTTTGTTCCCATGTCTTGCCGATTGTAAATACTGCTGCAAAAAACATGGGAGTGCATACACATTTATAAGTTAATGTTTTTATTTTCTTAAGATAATACCCTGAAGTGAAATTGCTGGATCATATGGTAGTTCTATTTTTAATTTTTTGAGGAACCTCCATACTGTTTTCCATAGAGGCTGCACCAATTTACATTCCAACCAAAAGTGCACGAGTGTTCCCTTTTGTCTACATCCTCACCAACACTTGTTATTTCTTGTCTTTTTGATAATAACCATTTTGACGGGTGTGAGGTGATATCTAACAGTGGCTTTGATTTGCATTTCCCTGATGTTTACTGATGCTTGTCATTTTCTCATGTGTCTGTTGGCCATCTGTATGTCTTCTTTGAAAAAAATGTCTATTAAGATCTCTGTTCATGTTTAATTGGATTCTTTGTTTTGTTGTTGTTTTGTGGGGTTTTTGTTTGTTTTCTGTTTTTGCTACTGAATTGTATGAGCTCTCTTTATATTTTGGATATTAACGCTTCATCAGCTGTATGATTTGCAAATATTTTCTCACATTTAGGGTTGCCTTTTTATTTTCTTGATGGCTTCCTTTGCTGTGCAGAAGCTTTTTAGTTTGACGTAGTCTCACTTGTTTATTTTTGCTTTTGTTGCCTTTGCTTTTGGTGTCAGATTCAAAACATCATTGCCAGAACCGATATCAAGGAGCTTAACATCTATGTTTTCTTCTAGGATTTTTATGGTTTCACATCTTATATTCAAGTCTTTAATCCATTTTGAGTTTTTATGTGTATAGTATAAGGTAGTGCATAGTATAAGATTCATTCTTTTGCATGTAGCTGTCCAATTTTCCCAATACCATTTATTGAAGAAATTGTCCTTTCTTTATTTCATATTCTTGGCTCCTTTGTCATAAATTAATTATGTATGCCTGGGTTTATTTCTGGGCTCTCTCCTCTGTTCCATTGTTCTATGTGTCTGTTTTTATTCCAATATTTTACGTTTTGATTACTAAATCCTTGTAATAGAGTTTGAAATTAGGAAGCATGATGCTTCCAGCTTTCTTCTTTCTTAAAATTTCTTTGGTTATTGGGGATCTTGGGTGGTGCCATCCAAATTTTAGGATTGTTTGTTCTATTTCTATGAAAAATGTCATTGGCAATCAGAGAAGAAAAAGAAATAAAAGGAATCTAAATTTGAAAAGAAGTTAAACTTTCACTGTTTGCAGATGACATGATACTATACATAGAAAATCCTAAAGAAGCTACCAAAAAACTACTAGAGCTCATCAATGAATTTGGTAAAATTGCAGGATATGAAATTAATACAGAGAAATCTGTTGCATTTCTAGACACTAACAACAAAAGATCAGAAAAAGAAATTCAAGAAAAAATCCTTTTTTCTATTGCACAAAAAAGGATAAAATGCCCAGGAATAAACCTACCTAAGGAGGCAAAAGACCTATACTCCAAAAACTATAAGATGCTGATGAATGAAATCAAAGACGACACAAACAGATGGAAAGATATACCATGTTCTTTGACTGGAAGTATCAGTATTGTCAAAATGACTATACAACACAAGACAATCTACAGATTCAATACAATCCATATCAAATTACTAATGGTTCATCAAAATTGCCATTTGATAATAATGATAATAATAAAAAAATAAAGAGGGAGGGAGGAAACTTTGGGAGGTGATGGATATGTTTATGGCATAAATTGTGGTGATGTTTTCATCGATGTATATGTATATGCAAACTCATCAAGTTGTATACATTAAATATGTACAGCTTTTTGTATATCAATCATACCTCAAAAGAGCAGTTTTTAAAATTACCATTTAATGTAACTGACAAGGACTTAATCTCCAAAATATACAAACAGCTGATACAACTCAACAACAAAATACCAAACAACCCAATCAAAAAATGGGCAGAAGATCTAAATAGACATTTCTCCAGAGAAGAAATACAGATGGCCAAGAAGCACATGAAAAGCTGCTCAAGATCACTAATTATTAGAGCAATGCAAGTCAAAACTACAATGAGGTATCACCTCACACCAGTCAGAATGGCTATCATCAAAATGTCTACAAATAATAAACGCTGCAGAGGGTGTGGAGAGAAGGGAACCTTCCTTCACTGTTTGTGGGAATGTAAATTGGTACAGTCACTGTGGAGAATAGTATAGAGGCTCCTCAAAAAACTAAAAATAGAACTACCATATGACCCTGCAATCCCACCCTTGGGCATATATCCAGAGAAAAATATGGTCTGAAAGGATACATGCACCCCAATATTCACTGCAGCACTGTTTACAATAGCCAAGGCCTGGAAGCAACCTAAATGTCCATTGACAGAGGAATGGTTAAAGAAGTTGTGGTATATGTACACAATGGAATATTACTCAGCTATTAAAAAGAATGAAATAATGCCATTTGCAATAACATGAATGGACCTAGAGACTGTCATACCGAGTGAAGTAAGTCACACAGAGAAAGAGAAATATTATATGATATCACTTATATGTGGAATTTTGAAAATGATATAAATGAACTTATTTACAAAACAGAAACAAACTCACAGACTCAGAGAACTTATGGTTACCAGTGGAGGAGGGTGGGGCAGAGGGATAGTTAGGGAGTTTGGGATTGACAGAAAAAATTGTATATCACTATATTGTACACTTTTAACTTATATAATATGTACATCAACTATACATCAATTTAAAAAATGTTTAAAAAAAAGAAAAATGTCATTGGTACTTTGATAGTGATTGTGTTGAATCTGTAGATTGCTTTGGGTAGTATAGACATTTTAACAATATTAACTCTTCTAATCCATGAACATAGAATATCTTTCTATTTATTAATATCTTCTTCAATTTCTTTCATCACTGTACATGTCTTTCCCTTCTTTGGTTCAATTTGTTTGTGTTTTTAAATGGGATTGTTTTCTTAATTTATCTTTCTAATAGTTTGTTGTTAGTATATGGAAACAGGAAATTTTTGGCTATTGATTCTGTATCTTGCAACTTCACTGAATTTGCTTATTCTCACAGGTTTTGGGTGGAGTGTTTAGAGGTTTCTAAGTCCCCTCTTGACAACATTATAACTCACAATATCCCAGGACTTCTTTTGTTTAGAGGGTGGAAGGTTAGCTATTTAGACAAGCATTTGTTTTAAACCTGATTGGTATTAGTCGCATGTGGATATTTCATGTTATAGGTGCTTAGCACTGAGCACCACATTCTGAGAGGAAACCATGAGTGTATTAGTGTGTTTGTGTGTGTGTGTGTGTGTGTGTGTTGTAATCTGCAGTTCCCTTTGAAGCATGAAGACTCTGACAAAGCATCTTGCTCGGGTATAAATGTGGAATAATATTTGTAGCCCTTTGTCAGTTGCATAAATTGGAAATATCTTTTCTCAAATTTCCCCGCACTCCCTTTATACTGCCCTCTAATTAAAAGGAAGTCTAAAATTTCATATGGTCAAACTTACATTTTCCTTCATGGCAGGTGCATTTTTATAGATATTATCTAAAAACAAATTTTAATCAAGAGATCATGAAGATATTCCTCTATTTTAGCTCCCAAATGCCCTATAGTATGTCCATTCATATGTGGCTGGAGTTGACTTATATACACAGAATCAGTTTAATATTCTGGATCCCTTCTCCTCATTAAATGACTGAAATTTAATTGGGGGGGGAAATGACATCATTATAACATTCAATCTTCTTAATATTTTGTGTGATAATTCATCTCATCTATTTTTGTCCTTTTAAAGATTTTCTCTGTAATGCTTTATAATCATCTGTGCAGAGACATTCATATTTTTGTGAGATTTCTTCCTAGGTATTTGCTATTTTTTGGTTCTATTACAAATGGCAAGTTTCATTTTCTGATTGATGCTATTATACAGAAATGCCCTTGAATTTTGCATATTGATCTTGTATGTAGTAACCTTGCAAAATTTACTTATGTATTAAATTCATTTGTAAGTCATTTTGGGTTTTCTATGTAAAAAATCATATCAGTTAATAATAGGAAAATTTCTATTTTTTTCTCTCCAATCATTATACTTGTTCCCTCCTTGCCTGTTTGTGCTGCTTATGAATGCCAAAGCATTGTTGAATAGGTGTCACATTTCCATTCTAAGAGAAAACTACCAGAATTTTATCAGTGCTGTAGGGTTTTGGTAGATATCCTTCAACAGATTAAGGAAGTTCGCTTCACTGTCTAATTTTCTGATTTTTTTTTTTTTCTTCTCATGACTCCATGTATTAACCTAGGAAAGCTGACTTACAAAACACCACAGACTGACTGGCTTAAAGAAAACAAATTTATTTTCTTGCAGTTCTGGAGGTCCAAGATCAAGGTGTCTGAAGGTTTGTTTTCTACTGAGGCCTCCTTGGCCTGCAGATAACCTCTCTCCGTGCCCTCCCATGGCCTTTTCTCTATGCATGCACATCCCTGGTGTCTTTCTTCTTTTGAGGACAGTCATTGAAGTAGGGCCCAACACCGTGTTAAACAGGTGATAGCAAGAATCCTTGTTTGAGGTCCATTGTCAGACAGAACACTAACAGAATTTCATCACTGCGGTGGGTTTTGGTAGATATCAACTAACACATTAAGGCAATGACCTTCTCCTAATTTGCTAAATTTTCCTTTTTTAAAATCACTGACTGGTCATATTAGATTTGTCCCCATTTTCATTTAACCTTGATTACCTACTTAAGTGCCCCACCTCTGAATACAGTTTGTGGTGGGACACATTCAGTCCATAACTATGGATGATGAATTTTATCAAATGATTTTTCTGCCATCTATTTAGATAATCATGAGACTTGTTTTCATTTAGTCTATTATGTGGTAAAATAAATTGAGTATTCAGTGAGGTTTCTTATCAGTCTCTGGCTTTTTAGAATATAACTTTATTGGTTGTAAAGATATGCATGTGTGGTAAACCTTTCAAGAAAAACAAAGGAATTATTAGTATCAAGATACTGGATGCTTCAAGCTGAGGAAAATGGGGGTGACATAGTGTGTTAGAATCCACGGGGCCTCTGAGCTACCATGTAATGTTTGATTTCTTCACCTAGGTGTTTTATACATGGGTACTAATTTTACTATTCTCTTTTAAATTGTATTTACATGTTTACTACACAATCTTATATGCCTGCTTTTCATAACAAAACAAAAATAGATGAGTCACACTCAAAGATGAAATAAGCTACTGTGAAAATTAGAAATAGAATAGAAACATGCTTAAATGTTGGAACCAGGAAGAGAAAATTAGCAGCCAGTTTAACCCTATTGAGACATGGAAACAAATCTCTCCAAGCACAGGAAGGAGCAGGGACAATCTGCAAGTATTTAGGGGAACTTCCCTGGCCGTCCAGTTGTTAAGACTCGGAGCTTTCACTGCATTGGGCGCAGGTTCTATCCCTGGCTGGGGAACTATGATCACACATGTCACAGTGGGGGAGGGGGTGTTATTAGGCCCCCAAAATTAAAAAACCAAGGAAAAGTATAAGACTGATCTTTTTCTATGTCAAATATCTCCCAGGAAGATGTATAAATCATCTCACATAATGTCATAGTTACTGGACAATCTCAAATTTCAAGTAAGAGAGTAATTTAGATGTACTACTGGTAATGAGCAAAACCCAACCCCTGTATAAAGGGCAATAAATCTGCCTGACCTTTGCCCTCGAGGGAGACTGGACAGTATACAAACCTACCTGTGCTCTGATGGAGATGCCACCTCTATCTTTCAAGGCTGTTTCCCATAAAAATGTCCTGGGAAACACAGTCCTGAGTGGTCGGTCCCTTGCTCCCGACATGTGTAAGACGCCCCCTGAGAACTGTCTCCACACAGGTGTGTTTCCTCTCCCACATGGAACGTGTAAGGTGCTTATGGAACAGGTAAATGTACAAGTATAGGAAATATGCAAGTGTTCACACATTTACTGAAGCTGTGAAATTACAATTTTACAGGCTCCAACGTTAGAATTCCAGAAACACTTTACAGTTAAACTCCACGTCCCTGTTAGTTCCCACAACATCTCTACTGCTATGGAAACACCACCACCAACAACAACAAAATAGAAAACAAAATGAGAAAAACTTTCTTCATGACTTTAAGTCAAATAAAGATTTTTTTAAAAAAATCTCGGTGCCAGATGTAAGGACACTTGTAAACATGCTACCTACTGTCCATAAATTTCAGGAAGAAAAAGAAGCAAAGTCAAAGATCATCCTTAGTAATCTCTTACTGCGCAGATTGTAAGAGGTTGAGTATAGCGTCCGATAGAGAAATAGGGCTTTAGGATCTCAGAAAATTTATCGGTGAAAGAGTGGATGTGGGACCTGTCCTTCCAACTGTAGAAGGAAATCGCGCCCAACTCATAGTCCAGATACACACCGATCCCGCCAGGCTCCTCCTTCAGCTCCAGGGGAACAGCGCCCCCCGGCCCGCGGGCCTCACAATGCCCTCCGCGCAGCCCCAGAGTCCAGAGGCGTCTCTGTCCCTCCAGGCGCCCAGCACCGGTCCTGGAGGCGGAGTCTGCGCAGACGCCCAAGGCCCACGCGGCCCCGCCCACCCACCCCTCCCACTACCGCCCGCCGCTGGCAAAGCCCACCGAGCCCAGCGCCGCAGGCTCCGTGCAGAGTGCGCGCTTGGGGGGAAAAGCTGCCTGCTCCTCGCAAACGTCACCGACTTTCTATCCTCGGACACGAGCAGGTTGGGATGCGCTGTCTCGGGGTCCAGGGTCACGTCCTCCCGGAACTTCTGAATGATTTTCTGCAGAGCCGAGTGCTGCGGGGGCAGCCTGCAGCCTTCCCTCCTCAGCTGGAAGGAGTAGACGTCGGGGCACTTCAGACGCTCTCGCCCCTGCCCAGGACGCCCCCGATGCCGCTCAGCAGCCTGGCTCCGGGCAGCACGCTTCTCTCCGTCACCTCGTGCAGGAGGCCCCGCAGCTCGCAGATGTGGTCTGAGAAGGCGGTGATGTTGACGCCCAGCTGCTCCTGGATGTCCTGCTCCTCCTGGACCAGCCTTGCCAGGACGGCCTCCTGCTCGCGGTCCACAGCCCGGCTCAGCTGCTGGAACTTCGAGGCCAGCTCCAGCCGCTGGCGCTACACCAGCTCCCGCAGCTCCAGCAGCTTTCTGTCCTGCGTGGCCACCAGGCTGTCGGCATCTGCTACCCGCCTCTTCAAAGGCTCCACGTAAGCGCCGAGCCTCTGCCGGTGGTCAGCCGCGGCCTCGCCCACCGGCCTCACCAAGTGGCCCTGGTGCTCAGGGGTCCGAGCGCACAGGGGACACAGCACTTGCACGTGTTAATCGCAGAAGAGGCTCAGAACCTGGCGGTGCAGCTCGTACAGGCGCGGCTCCTCGCTCCTCCTCCTGTGGCTCTGGCTGCTCTGGAGCAGCCTGGCCACCTGGATCATCCTGCCCAGCTGGGTGTTGCTCCTCACCTGCCGCTCTTGGCACAGGTGGCGGCACACGGGGCCAGGGAACCTGTCCTCCAGGTGAGCCCAGGACCGCTGGACGCGAGCGGCAGAAGTTGTGCCCACACTCAGTGGTGATGGGGTCTCTCAGGCCCTCCAGACAGATGGAATAATTGGCTTCTGCCTGGAGTCCAGCCAGGGCCGCTGCCACTGCCATCGGGGCTGCACTGAGGTGGGTTTCTTCGGAGGCCGGGCTACTGGTCTCTGCGCTGAGTAGCAGGTGCACCCTCGGGTCTCCCTCCTTCCTGTCCTGGATGTTGCAGGACTCTGGGGTGCAGGCAGGTGTTCAGAGAGGCTTCCTTCACTCCTGCGGCCTATCATAGAGCAGCTGGGCGACTCGCTGCCCTCAGCAGCTCCAGGGTGTGAAGCCAAGCTCAGCAACTCTCTGGGTCAGAGAGCAGACACAGCTGCAAAGTGCCTTTTCCTTCCTGGGGATGAGAAAATAATCCTTCCTGTGAAAAGGCTGCCCTATGTCTTGAGGGACTCTCACTGCCACGGTGAGGCATCCTCTGATCCTCCCCTCCACCACGACCCACCTACACCCACATGGACCACAGGTTGATGGGACCAGGTCCTGGGACTGTGGAAAGTGTGTGGGCTTGAAGACAAGAGCCCAGGGCCTGGATGGGACTCCCCCTCAGTCACCTTCTATCTGGGGACCTGGGGAAAGTTACATAACAGCTCTTTTCTAAGAGAATCTGGTTAAAGGATAAAAAACCCAGCTTCAGTAATTTCAATCTTGTCAAAAATCTAATTTAAAAAACTGGTACTTTTTGGCTTAAACCACAGATACTTCTAACAGCACTGAATTCATAATACATCAAAATTTACTTATCACTTAAGCTTCTCAACTACAGAATATATGAAATTTTTTGCATAAGTGGATGGGATTTGAACTAGATGAAATTTGCTCTGGGCACCCTCCCAAAACAGACTTTTCACTTCAAGCTCAGAATGAGATTGAGATCGGTACGTCAGTTTGAGTTGAAGCTGAGAAACACACACACATACAAACGTACTCCCTGACGACAGTGGTGAGCTACCAACTAGTGGGGATTTGTGGAGTCAAGATCCTAAGAAGAAGGTGTGGAGCTTTCCCTTTGAAGCACCTACTGATTCTCAAAGAGGCTGAGGGGCCACCAACTCTCAGGGCTGAGAACTCTTGAGTTCAGGGCACCCACACAGGAAGAGTCCTGTTAGACGCTCCAAACTTTCCACTGGGATCAGCAAAGTGATCCCAAAGCTGAAAGTGAGCATCCATGAGGGTATGGGGGGAGGTTGGAGGGGGTGGGGGTGTATTGATTTAATCTTCTCCAGCCCTGATAGGTTTAAGACAATCTCTGAGTCCAGAGACCCCAGAATGAATTTCAAGTGTTAAGATATAACGTCTTGGAGATATGTGGTGTCACTGGATCATTCATACACAGCTGGTGAGAGGTAAGTGGGTACAACCACTTTTGAAAACTATTTTGCATTATTAACTGTCTTAGAACATACACTCAGTTATTTTACTCAGGCTGTTCATCCAGACTATGAACCAGGGCTACTAACTCTGTGCACAAAAGTACATACACGAAGGTTCAGTACGACACTTTTCACAAGTCCAAACTGGAAATAACCCCAAAGTTCCACAGCATTAGAATGGCTAGATGAATGTGGTCTGTTCATACGATGGGACATTAATCAGCAATGTGTGGACACTAAATACTCTTCACCCCAAAACTGGGGTGAATCTCAAAGATGTAACGTGGTGTGACAAAAAGCCAGGCACAAAAGAATACACACCGTGTGTGCAGGAAAAACGACTTCATGGTGTTAGACCTCAGCATTAGTGCTCATATTGGTGGAGGAGGAATGGGCTAGTGATTGAGAGGAAGGTGAGAAGGGCTCTAGGGGTGCTGGTAACAATCTATTTCTTCATCTGGGTGGTGGTGTAGGGTTACAGGCTTATGCAGTTTTCACTGTGCATCTCTAATAAAAGCAAAAATGACCATAAAACCATAGACTATAGAAATAAATTATAGAGAAATATGTTCCATCTGTTTGGCCGAGGAAGCAAATTTTTGAAAATCAGAAAACTACATGATTACTTCAAGCATATAATTAGCTTATATCAAGCAATTCAAGCAAACATAATGAAAAATCTGGACCTAAAAATGGGTAAAGAAGATAAAAAGATGCCAGTAATGAAATCAAAGCAGATCATTTTTAATAATCCAGAGATATCAGAATGAAAAACAAGAGAGATTGTTCTTTGTGCCTTGTCTGATTGGCAAAGATTTATAAAATACTGCAAACAGGGTAGTGGAGCCAGAAAGAGAGGAAGCCTGGTAGGGTGGAGCGAGCAGAGATTCTGAGCCAAGCTTCCTGGGCTGCAATCCTGGCTTTTCCATCTATGGCCCTGTGACCTTTGACAGGTCAGAAGGGATTTATGGAGGAGGGGAAAATGTGCCTAGCAGCAGGCCTGGCACATGGAAGGTGCTCTATGGTACTCTAACAAAACCCCAGACTTTCCATGCTCAGGATGCTGTGGTCAAAGAATATGTCCTTCACTGTCACCACTAACACCCTTGCCAAAGCCCCTACATGTTCCTCTGGGTGCCTGCACCAGCCTCTGACCACCCAGCCCACCACCACCCGCTGGGCCCCTCCAGTCTCCTCCCACCCACACCAGGATCTAATCACACCCTCTTCTGCAGGACTGCTGTTCCTGGCACGAGAACCACGTCCTTCCCTCAGCTCCAGCTTCTCCCAGCACCAAGCTCTCTGCAGCATTCAACCTCCTGCCCTCTTCCTGCAGGTTCAGCCCCCTCTGCCCCCAGCACCTCTGTACAAGCAGAGCCCTCACTTGTGTCCTGTGCTACCCAGCTCAGAGCTCACTTGTCCCTTCCTCCTGATCCCAGTTTCCTGACTCCATGAGGGGTCACCCCCGCAACAAAATGTGCCAGAGCTGTAAGGACAGGATCAGGAACTCTTTCCACTCTGGCTGTTGTAAATTTACCCAGGTTTTGGAAATCTGCATCCCACACGTGACTGTCAACTCCTTGTTACCCTGCCATGATGGCATCTCCAAATATCACCTCAGTCCCCGGCTAAGCTGTTGAATGACTAAAATCCTGGCCAGGTCTCTAGTCTCCCTTAGGAACTGAGTGACTTTGGGCAACTTACTTGTACTCTCTGTTTCTGCAAGCAGGCCGTGGTGAAGTTGAGGAAGACCAAGTTCATACAGGGCCCCATAGCTCTAATCCCTCCACTCCCCGCCTACACATTGATGACGGATTTAAAAATCAAAGTGGAGCCCGGTGGCCACCTTTGATGTGGTTTCAGGCATGACCGTGCATCACTGAGAATTTGATTTTCTGAACTGGTTGCGGCTCAAGTACACCACCAGCCATGTTCACAACAGCATCTGCTGACAGCTCTGGGGCAACTTTGCAGTTTCAATGTCCCCGCCCCCGCACCTGCAGCTGTGTAATCCTTTGCAGCCCCAGCCAATGCTTCTTTGCTTAACAAGCACGCTTATTTTATGTAACCTTGCAGGTTCTTTGCCTTGATAAGCCTCCCCCAGTTTGGACTCACGGAGCACAGGTCAAGTGCTTCATGAATCTGGGTCTTTGGGGCTGCTGTCCTAACAACCCCCAAATAAAGGCCTCTATTTCAATCAGGTCTTGGTTTCTCAAATTTTGGTTAACACCACAAAGTGCCCCTGACTGAGCCATCTTGGAGGGGGATCCCACAGGGGCTTCAGACCAGCCTCTGGGGGCTTTCTCACACACAGATACCAGTCTCTCCATCCTTGGGCCCCGGACAGGGTGGGAACTGGGCATCTGTGCTCTCAGCAAACATTTAGGTGAGTTAGGACAAGGCCCGCTGTGGGACTGGGAACCCTAATAAAGGACAGGTTTTTACATACGCCAAACCCCAGTCTGGATTCCCTTGGAGGTGGATCCCTAGGCTGGGCCCGGAACAGCGGCTCAGGAAGCCCCCTGGTCTTGCCTCATCCTTGATCCCCTCTTACCTGAGGGGTCAGTTCTCTCTGGGTTCCTGGGCCAGGTCCTCAGGCTGCTCTCCCAACACATGGTGGGGTCTGGGATGTAAACCCCAGGAGGGTGGAGCTGTTGGGGTCCAGCCCTAAAGGCTGTGGCTCCTCCATAGATTGGAGGGTGGGCTCTGGGCATGGAGGGGTGTGTGGGGCATGTTCAGAGGTGCTGCTTAGAGATGAGAGAGGAGGGCCAGGCCCCGCCTAGATTAGGTCAGGTGATAAACAGGATCTCCATTGCACCTTTGTGATCCTCCCTTGATCCTCTCAATGCCACTTAATCTCATCTTTGCTGATGATGAACTGAAATCTGAAAAGCTTTGTAAGGTTGTCCATTTCCTCCCTGAGGAGGGGAGATGTGATTCAGGGCCCTCTGGCTCCCCCACCCTTCCCGGTTAGGTAGCAAATTGTCAGGGAGGCTGCAAAATTACACCTCCCTGAGCAAAAGTTGCAGAAGGTAGTGGGGAGGCTGGGGAATATTAGGTAAAAGGAAAGTTACTGATGAGGGAACAATGAAGTACTGCATACTAGGCTTTTCATTGGTTGGCAGAGAATATTTATTATGATTACATCATATGCAGAGTATAAGACTCGCATCAGGCTCAGCTGCATTACATCCCTGAGAAGAGGGCAGGTTATCCTGCCTCCCTTGAAAGCTATTTCCCCATTTGTAGGTTGGGGACAGAAACTATAGTTTACACTTAGAGTATCTCTAGCCTAATAACCAGAAATTCAGTAAATATTTCAAATGAGAATGCATGGAAAGTATATACTACCCATGAAGTACTTCCGTTTTTATTGGTATTATTTTCACTATTTTGATTAATATTGCTTCTTGTATTATTTTATTTTATGCCAGGAAAATAGATATTTAAAAACACATAAGAACACTAATGGGGGGATAATCAGCCATCATCCTACCACTTAGATAAATCAAGATTCATGCTCTCAACTGTGTGCTTTCAGAAGTTTGTATATATCCATATCTATTTTTTTATATGACAGGTGATAAATGGAAGTATATTTTACATACAGTTTCATGATCTGCTTCCCTCTACTTAACATTATATAAAATGGTGTCCTTCACAATCATAAAATTGTTTCTCTAATAGGAAATACAATTTTTTTAAAAGGGAGTGTATATTGTTTAAAATATGTAGAGGATAAAAAAGGATGTCCACCAATGCCCCCAAATAATCTGTTAATGCATTAATTTAAACCTTTTTTTTGCTGCATATACTGTACACTCACAACATAATTACTAGTGTATTTACACATTGTCACATGAGCATCGAATAGCACCTAAGTGTTCTTAGTGTTGGGGAAATTGAAGTAAACAAAACCAAGTCCCTGCTCGCCTAGAGCAGCACAGATGGAAAACAAAAACATAAATCTCCTGCATATATGCATGGGACAAAAATGTTTTAACATATTTTTTTAATATCTGACCCAATACAAACATAAAGTGTCAGGTGATGACGGCTGATATAAAGAAAAATCAGAATGAAAATTGGTCCAACCACCTTGAAAACCAGTTTGGTTCTTTCTACTTAAGCTGAGTATGCACCTACACAACCCTTCAGCTCAGCAATTCCACTCCTGTTATTAATGTTTAGAAATGTGTCCATTTGTGCAAGGAAGCACATAGCAACACAGTTCTCAATAGGGGAAATCTGGAAACAACCCAAGGGCTTTCAGCAACAGAATGAACTAATGAACAGTAGTACAGGCATGCAATGGACTACTATTCACCAAGAAAAGGGATCTGAAAAACAGAAAAATAAGGATGAATTCCCCACCTATCATATTGAGCTGAAGAGTCCAGAAATACAATAACATACTGTGTATGGCTCCCCTCATATGAAGATCAAAACCAGGCCAAACCAGTGCATGGTTTAGCAGCAGGTGGTGGTTATCTTTGGGGAGGAGAGTGAAGGCAGTGATGGAGAGTGGCCAGGTGGGGAAAGGGAGCAGGTGCTGTTTAAATGGTGGGCTTTGTAGGTGGTTACAGGGCTGTGTTCGCTTTGTAATCATTCTCAGGTGATGCAGAATGATGGGTGTGTGTGTCTTTATGTATGTATGGTCTACATCCATAAATGTTTACTTAAAAATAGAAACGGTTTCTATTCTGTCTCCATAGGTGAGCCAGGGAATCTGCATTTGCAACAAGCATTTTGGTGACCCCCAGCCAAGGGAAACGATAACAGGGATGTGCAGTAAGAGGTCACTCACTGGCTGTGTGACCACAGACGTGCGTCATGGTGGGGCCTCAAGTAGTCTTCCTTCCAGCCCCACCTCCAGGCTGCACAATGCCCCCTGCCCTCTGCCCTGTTCCAGTGACCCTGGGGTGTGGACAGTGTGGGAGTGGACTCTGGAACAAGACTCTGGGTTTGAGTTCGGGCTCTGCCAGTTATCAGCTGTAAGCTTGGGAACATGGGTTAGCTCACCCCCCTGTGCCTCAATTTCATGCTCTGTGAAGTGAGTTGGTGGTAGAACCTACCTCCTCGGGTACTTGAGACTCAAACAAGCAGTGAGAAGACAGAAAGTGCTGTTTCAGTGACTCTTGTCATGAGGACGATTATAATTGCACCTGAAGCAGGTAAATGTCAGTCTATGCTGTGAGTCTCAGATCTGAAGAGTGTGGTTCCTGTGAGAGTGGATCTGACACTGGCTCAGCCACTTACCAGCTGTGCTCCTACTGTGCGCAGGCCCATGTTCACACAGCTGTGCTCAGGCCAGGAGTGTGAACACCAGTTTGCCTTACTGGTGGCTGTAATGGTTTCCAACTCTGGTGAGAGAAAGAGCTCTCTCATGATTAAGTGGCTCAGGACGCTCCTTGTCATCCCCTCTGCAGTCAGGATGGAGGGGTGACTGGATCTGATCCTGGCTTGTGCATTTTTAAATAAATTTGTCTATGGAAGTCTCACATATATCAAAAAAGTTGTAGAATTCATTAGCGTACATCTTGATGTATTGTCACAAAGAGAAGGCAGGTCTGAAATAAGAAGCCAGGTATTAAAAAACAGACATTGCCAACAATCTCCCCTCACAAGCCCCCAGTCTAGGGTCAGGATACTTATCCTAATAGCAGTAAAGGTGATGAGTTTTTAAAGCAGAAGTATAATGAGATCAATTTTTTTTTGAAAAGTGCATTCCAGAGAACAGAATGATGACAGGGACTGAAGAGGGCCCAGCGAATGGGCCATTTAGGAGAATAGAGCAGTGGCCCTGGTGAGAGCTGCTGCCACCCTGATTTGGGAGAGAGAAATGGAGTTGAGGAAAAGTGGTGTGGGCCATTGGGTGTGGAGATATTATTCACTGAAATAGGTAATCCCGTGAGGTAACAGGCTAGGAGGGGTAATTAATTCAGTGTAAGACAGAGTGAAGTGTTGGCAACTGGGGAAGAGGCATCTAGAAATGGCCAAATGGCATTTGGACACAAGGCTTTCAGGTAGATCCACCTGAGCTAAAGGTAGAGATTGAAGAGCCTTCAGGACACAGCTGGTAACTGTGGCCTCCCCAGTGAGGGGGAGCACATAGAAAGTGTTTGTAAATCAGTTTTAAATTTCAGCATGTGTCAGAATCACTCAGAGATATTACTGACACATGCATAACTCAGAAACTGTGGGTTTGGTTCCAGACTACTCCAAGAACAGGACTATCACAAAATAGTGAGTCATGCAAGTGTTTTGGTTTCCCAATGTGTATCAAAAGTGTGTTTACACTGTACTGTAGTCTATCATGTGTGCAATAGCATTTTGTCTAAAAAGCAATGTAATGCCTTGATTAAAAAAATTTTTATTGCCATGCTAACAACCAGCATCTGAACCTTCAGCAGGTGATAGTAGTAACTTCAAAGATTACTCATCACAGATCACCATTCAAATATAATAATGATGAAAAACTCTGACATATTGTGACAATTACCAAAATGTGGCACAGAGGCATGAAGTGAGCAAACGCTGCTGGAAAAATGGCACCAATAGCCTTGCTCCATGCAGGGTACCACCATCCCTCCATTTGTAAATAGGTCACAGCGTGATGAAAGGAGGAAGGCCTGTACACAGACTGCTGAGCCACCCCTGCACGTTCTGACACAGTAGATCCCAGGTGGGACCCAGGAAGCTGCATTTTTAACCATCTCCCAGGTGATGCTGATGATGTTGGTCTGGGAACCACACGTTCAGAACAACTAGAGGGCGCTGCGAAGGGACCACCTACAGCCTTCTGGATTCTCTAGGTACCTCGCTTGTCACTTCTTCCAGTTACTAGATTTTTACCAAAGGAATGAATCAATAGTACATGTTTTTCACAAATAAACAAAAGAGACCTAATGAAACTTAAAAGCTTTTGCAAAACAAAGGAAACTACAAACAAGATGAAAAGACAACCCTCAGAATGGGAATAAATATTTGCAGATGAATCAACGGGCAAAGGATTAATCTCCAAAATATATAAACAGCTCATGCAGCTCAATAGTAAAAAAACAAACAACCCAATCAAAAAATGGGCAGAAGACCTAAATAGACATTTCTCCAAAGAGGACATACAGATGCCAAGAAGCACATGAAAAGCTGCTCAACATCACTAATTATTAGAGAAATGCAAATCAAAACTACAATGAGGTATCACCTCACACCAGTTAGAATGGGCATCATCAGAAAATCTACAAACAACAAATGCTGGAGAGGGTGCGGAGAAAAGGGAACCCTCTTGCACTGTTGGTGGGAATGTAAATTGAAACAGCCACTATGGAGAACAGT
>NC_041220.1:59516898-59547943 GCF_002837175.3 Physeter macrocephalus
CCTGTGCCCCGCAACGGGAGAGGCCACAACAGTGAGAGGCCCGCGTACTGAAAAAAAAAAAAAAAAAAAAAAGCAAGATGAGGAAAAGTGTGAATAATACAACCTTGTTTCTATAAAACTAACAGCAATAAAAATATTTCATATACATGTAAAAAGAAATCCGTTGGATTTGGCATTTAGTGGATTAACAACGTTATTCTGAAAGTGGTCTTGATAGAGCCAGATGAAGGTGACGTGTCCATGAAGGGGAGTGGCTATTAATCAACGTGATATTGACTATTGATATCAACATTATGATTTTTTTAAAAGTATAAAAAATAGTACATGTTTTTGACAAAATTCTATTAACAATCAAGTTAAGAAGAAAAACGGAAATTTCATTTGAGCCAAACTGAGGATTATAACCTGGGTTCTAAACTTTAATATTTTGAAATAATGATAGATTCAAGGAACTTTTAAAGATAGTACAGAAGGGTCCCATGGACCCAATGTCTACGTTCCCATGTTTCTTAACAATATTATATGAAAACCAAGAATTTGATATTGGTCAAATGAGTACATATAGTTCTGTGACACTTATCACATGCAGATTCATGTAGCCACCACCAAATAGAGAACTATTCCATCTCTATGAAGTCTTATAGTCACAGCCATCACACTCCCACATCATACCAAAACCATGACACCTGCTTTTTGTAAAGTAGTATTTCGGAGTAACATTCAAAGTTCATGACCCCTCATCTATAAGTATGTCATCAAGTCTTTCTTAAGAATATTTCTTATGTAGCTAAAGTGTAATTTTAGAATTCAAGATGGTTAACTATGATATTACTCTTGTCCAATAAATAGTGCATATTCAAAATTTCCCTGTTGTCCCTTACTATCCACTTTACAGCAGTTTTCCTGCCTATCTAGAATCAAAGCTTAAGATCATGAATTTCTCTTAGTTGTTTCTTCAGTCTCTTTTAATGTAGAACACTCCCCCATACTTTTTTTTTCTGTGTCATTCTTGTTTATGCAGTGTTTAAGAACACTGAATGTTCCATGGTTTCAATTTTGGTGATTATTTCCCTGTGATTAGATTTGGGTAATGGTGGGGGGGCAGAACTCTTCCATATGTGCTGTTTTTCTTCCCATCACAGGCCATCAATTTATCCATTCATTGGTCAAGAGGTGTTCTCTAGTCTCTACATTGTAAAGCACTTATTTTATCTCTCTATACATGAACTATAATCCTCAGAGTGATATTTTGAGATTGTGTGAATGAATATATTATTTCCCATGAAATTTTACCTTACAGTATTTGCAGTCATTGATGATTCTTGCCTGAATTAATTATTATATTGTGATTGCCAGTCTAGGAAAATTTGAAATTAAAAGCTTTTCTCCCCAGTGGAGTGATTGCTTGCTTGAACCTGTGGTTACTTACTTGTAGAAGAAAGTCATTAATGTTAAATCTGGGTGGGCTAATTTGTGATAGAGCTACAAGCAGTGAATCTCTCTTGCCCTTCAAGTTGAGGTAGGTACAGGGGACTGAACATGACTTCGGTGGCTGTCATCAGTATGGCGGTCCAGTGAAATGTAAAACTGTTCAATCTGCTGGGGGCGGATATCCACTTCTCACTGGGTCTTGAGCTTGAGCAGGCCTTGCCAGAGGGAATATTCTTATTCACCACTTCTGTTCTCAACTCAGTGGAGTTCGTGACAGCCCTGGTACAGCCACAAGAGGTGTCTAGCTACCCCATCTGTGTGGATAACTTGAAAGATCCAATAACTATCAACTGTGGGCACAACTTCTGTCGCTCATGCATCAACATGGCTTGGAAGGACCTAGGTGATACCTTCCCCAGCTCAGTCATTTGACTGAAATTGCTAATTTACTTCAGATCAGAAGGAGCAAGTGGAAAAGGCAGGAAGAGAATTCTGTGTGTGAGAAGCACAATCAGTTTCTGACCCTTTTTAGGGAAGAACCTAGAGGTTTTATGTACACAGTGCAGTTTCTTCATTCAATACCAGAAACGCTACATTTGCCCCATTAAGAAAGCTGCCTCTCATCACAGGAAAATTCTACAGTGTACCATTGAGCCCTTGAAGAGTGATATGGAACAAGTTGAAAAAGTGATAACTCTGCAAGCCAGCCAATCAGTTGAACTGAGGAAGCAGGTTAAATATAGGAGAGAAGAAATAAATTCTGAATGTGAGCAAATTTAGACTGTTTCTACAGAATCAGCAAGAGGATATTCTCAGGCAGATGGAAGATGAAGAGATGGACATTTTAACAAAACTCTATGAAAACTTTGTAACATTTACAGATCACGCTTCCACATTGAAACATCTGCTGAGGGAGGTAGTGGGTAAGTGTGTGCAGTCAGAACTGGAACTACTGCGGCAGGTTAAGAGTATCCAGTGCAAGTATCAAATCCTGAAATGCTCTGAGCACTTTTCATTCCAATTAAACAAGTATGGATTTAACCTTCCTCCACAATATTCTGGCATTGATAGTATTACCAAGCCATTTCTAGTAGATGTGATTTTAGATCTTGAAACAGCACATCCTCAATTTATTGTCTCTGAGGATAGAAAAATTGTGCAATATAGAAAGAGAAAGCCAAACCTTTTATTACCCAAGTAGATTTTATCTCTGTCCTGCTGTCCCGTGTTGTAATAGATTTCATTCTGGCAGACATTACTGCGAGATAGAAGTGGGAAGCAAGCCTGTGCTGAGATTATTTTCCTAGGAACTGGCGAAATCACCCAGTAGTTGAGGGTGGATTCTAGGCAGATGGGCGGTATGTTGAGAGAACTTATGTGTGTCAAGTCCTAAGAGAAACCATCCTGTCCATGGTAGAACCCAGTAAGATTGGTATTTTTCTGAACTATGAGTTGGGTGAGGTTTCCTTTTACAATTCGAATGATAGATTTGTTCCCTATACTTTTAAAAAAATCTTTATTGGAGTATAATTGAATGTTGTGTTAATTTCTGCTGTATAACAAAGTGAATCAGCTATATGTATACATATATCCCCATATCCCCTCCCTCTTGCGTCTCCCTCGCATCCTCCCTATCCCACCCTTCTAGGTGGACACAAAGCACTGAGCTGATCTCCCTGTGCTATGCGGCTGCTTCCCACTAGCTATCTATTTTACATTTGGTAGTGTATATATGTCAATGTTACTCTCTCACTTCGTCCCAGCTTACCCTTCCCCCTCCCTGTGTCTTCAAGTCCATTTTCTACGTCTGCGTCTTTATTCCTGTCCTGCCCCTAGGTTCTTCAGAACCCTTTTTTTAGATTCCATATATATGTGTTAGCATACAGTATTTGTTTTTCTCTTTCTGACTTCACTCTGTATGACAGACTCCAGGTCCATCCACCTCACTACAAATAACTCAATTTCGTTTCTCTTTATGGCTGAGTAATATACCATTGTATATATGCACCACATCTTCTTTATCCATTCATCTGTTGTTGGACACTTACGTTGCTTCCATGTCCTGGCTATTGTAAATAGAGCTACAATGAACATTGTGGTACTTGACTCTTTTTGAATTATGGTTTTCTCAGGATATATGCCCAGTAGTGGGATTGCTGGGTCATAGGCAGGCGGACTCTCAACCACTGCGCCACCAGGGAAGCCCCTGTTTGTAGATTTTTTGATGATGGCCATTCTGACTGGTGTGAGGTGATACCTCATTGTAGTTTTGATTTGCATTTCTCTAATGATTACTGATGTTGAGCATCCTTTCATGTGTTTGTTGGCAATCTGTATATCTTCTTTGGAGAAATGTCTATTTAGGTCTTCTGACCATTGTTCCCTATACTTTTAATGATTCTTTTACAGAAGCCATTTGTCCCTATTTCTGTATTGCAATAGATTCTGTACCTCTTAAAATCTCTTCAGTAACAGATGATGAAAGATGAAGTACCTGGGAAACAACACTGCTTCAGTGTTTAGGGGTAACTTAATAAATTTACCCTCAGTAATTCTGGGATCTTTTTAAGGTTTACTGCTGAAAACTGGAATAGTTTTGTCTCCTTCACTTTCAGCAAGTATAAAAACATGGTCACGGTAGTAATGCCAATTTCATAGATGTTATAGGTATCATTTATCAAGTGTTTTAAATTTCTAAGATGAAGCTGTTGATTATAATACTTACCACATCCAATAAATGATTTTCTGTTGAAAGTGCCCATAAATTGTTTTTTAGTAGTAGTCATTTCTTTACAGTTATATAAATTTTGTTACCAGTCATCCTTACCACCTACCTACCTTTCTTTATAGTGGATTCTTCTATGTGCCTCAATAATCCTTAATGTCATGCTCTACTATTCTTTCTTTATTGTATGTGTCTGTTACCAGTTGACACAATTGACTGATCACTTGTGGATAATGAGGATTTTGCATTTTAAAAAACACTTTCCCGGACTTCCCCGGTGGTCCAGTGGTTAAGACTCCATGCTTCCAATGCAAGGTAGAGGGGATCAATCCCTGGTCTGGGAACTAAGATCCCACATGCCACGCAGTATGGCCGAAATACACACACACACACACACACACACACATTTATGTATATATATGACAAAAAAATTTCCCTATTCACATTTATATAGATCATAGGTAATCTAAGATTTTTTTCACCTTGTCCCAATCTGAACAAGCTATGTATACAGTTGTCATCCCTCCCCACTATCCTGGGACTAGGCTTCTGCTCTTAGATTCTTTGCTGGTTTAATCCCATGTCTTCCTGGTTGTTTCACCTTTTCATTTTAGAGTGTCATCACCAAAATGTTTCAATGTAAGTCATGTTCACTGTTGTTTTTGACCAGTCTGATACCAGTCTGATTCTTGATACTGATGTTTGAAAGATTTTTATTCCTAGTGACTTGAGTTTTGTTCATTTATCTTGCTGAGTGCTGAGATACTCTTATTTGTCAGGATTCTCCAGAGAAACAGAAGAAATAGAATGTGTATTTTTAGAGAAAGGTATTTATTTTAAGAAATTGGCTCAGATGATTATGGAGACTGACATGCCTAAAATCTGCATGGTGGGCCAGCAGCCTAGAGACCCAGGGAAGATTCCACACTGCAGTTGATGTCGAAAGTTTATCCCCTGGCTGAACTCCCTCTTGCTCATGGTAGGTCAGTCTTCTGTTCTACGCAGGCTTTCAACACATTGGGTGAGGCTCTCCCCCATTTTGCAGGACAGTCTGCTTTATTTAAAGTCCGCTGATGTAAATGTTAACCTCATCCAAAGACACCTTCAGAGAAGTATCTAGAATAATGTTTGACCGCATATCTGGGCATCAAGGCCCAGCAGAGTTGACATATAAAATTAACCACAGGTACCTTCCATCCAAAATTGTACCAGGTGAGCTAAACAAAGATTCCTTTCCTGGAATAGCATACTTCTAGAGTGGAGAAAAAAGACAATCAAATGATGGGGTGGTCAGGGCTGGCATGGTGTAGCACTGCAGAATGACTGGCTACAGCAAGTGTCACAGGGAAGGGATCGGCAAGACTGGGACAGCAAGGAAGCCAATCCATGGAGTAGAATGAGTGAAGTGAAAAAAGTAAGAGTGTGGTCAGAGAGGTGAGTGGGGGGAAGAGCCAGGTTTTTTTGTAGGCTCAAATAGACTGTATGAGTCATGGTAGTCTGTGAAATAGTCCTTAGAGACATTTGAGGGAGAGAGTAACTTTATCAGTCCTTTCTGTTAAAGAATCTCTCCCCACTACCAGCACTATCCTACTTGGTCTTCCTGAAAAATATTAGTTATACTAATCTGTGTTAACATTCTTTAAGAATTTTATACATACTACATATGGTCTCTTCTGCAATTACTCAAAACTGCCATTGTAGCGTGAAAGCAGCCATAGACCGTACCGTATGAGATGGCGTGGCCATGTTCCAATTCAATCCATTTTACCAAAGCATGAACTGGGCTGGATTTAGTCTGCAGGCAGTATTTTGCCAAAATCCTACTCAAGGGGCAATCTGCTGATATTTATCAACATTGGAAATGCTGCATGTACCTTTGACTCAGCAATCCACTTTAAGGAATTTGTCATAAAGTGGTGTCCCATACATACAAAAGACAGGTATCCAAGGTTGTTTGTTGTCCTACAGATTATGAGGAGAAAATACTGGAACAAGCGAAGTCCATCATTAGAGGATCGCTTAAGGAATTACAGTGCGTCCAAATTGGAGTAATGAAGCTTTAAGTAGAATGAGCACTTATATGTATTGAAATGCCATGATTTCCAAGCTAAACAAACAGCAAAACATAAACAGCATAAACAAAACAGCAAAGAACAGAATCAGTGTGTGTATAATATACCATCATTTGAGTTTGGGCATGTTCTTGTGTTTGTACATTTGTGTTTAAAATGTGTGATATACATGATGACCTAGGAAGTGTTTATCTCTGAAAAGGAAAAATTTGTGGCTGGGAGACCAAGCTTAGTGGGAGACCATTATAACCTTCTATCATTTGTAATTTTTATATTTGTACCATACACAGGTAGCTTTTAAAAATAGCTTATTCCATATTTATCTAACTATTTATCAGCTATAAAAAGGAAAAAAAGAAAGGAAACTTATTTGCTCGCTCAGTTGCACTAAATATTTTCACTGGGTTAAAAACAAGAAGAAATATGAAAAGTTACAAAAAACAAACCTAAATTTCAAATTCCCCTTGAAAGTGTGGGATAAATTAATAATAAATTTCATAGGTAAATTTCCTAGGTGTTAAATTAATAGTCATCTTATGCCTTGTTTTTTTTAATATATTTGTTTCTGTGTCAATCACATCATTTAATCTTACAAAGACATCTGTATTTGCCAGAAAAGGTTTTATTTAGGTCCCATTACTGGAGATTTTGCAGGAGGTGACTTCAAACCCAAATTTGTCTGTCTAAACTAGTGCCATGGACTCAATACCTATGTATCTGTAGACCACAAATTACCTTCATTTGTTCCCATCAGAAGAGAGATATTCTTTGCTTTGTTATGAAGGTCCTTTACTTTGCTATGAAGGATACTTTAACGAACTCATTTGCACCTGCCATTTACTCACAGTGGCTAAAAGCACACATTTTAGCATCAACTAGAACTCATTTCCAACCTTTCCTACATTGGCTGTTTCTGATCAGCCTGATTCCTTTCCTTCTATGCCTCATTTTCTTTATCTGTAAAATAATTTGAAAGCCTGCATCACAGAGAAGAACTTACTAAATATGATCAGAGACAAATTTTGAGAATTCTGAAATGCACCCTTAATTCTTGTCAAATATTTGCTTCTAGCTAATGATTCTTGCATTCTCATCCATCATTATGAATGTGATACTTTTATAATTACTAAGTCATCAGCATCCTCCTTAAAGCCTGCATAAGGTAGCAGCCTATGGACAAAGACTGCACACTCTGAGGAAGAAGTAAATTCAGAAAAATTTCAATGACATTGATGAAAATGTCTCAAAGAAAACTGAAGGGGCAAATTCCACTGAGGTGTGTCCTCTGGTGATAACTTATTTTATTCAATACATTGTCAAAGTACCTAGAAAATTACCCTTCCTCTGCTTATTCCTATTCCAAGCCTTGTAGCTGTGCAGAAACTACAACTGAGGGTTATAATCTGCACTTGACCTGTGGGACATATTCTCTAGACGGGCAAAACTGACCAACATCAGTCACTTTGGAGAACTGGGTGCCCAAATACCAACATATCTACTGAAATTGGACACTGATAAATATACTCAGATGCATCCTTTGAAATGAGAAAAGATGGTGAGAAAAATAATTCTGTAGCCTAGAGAATTTTTTAAAAATTTGTTCTTCCTCTTTATAGCATCCTTGTATGTTAAGCAGTGTCAACACGTTTTAATATAAGAGAGAATTCCACTTCTGGTTTTTAAATGATAAAAAATCCACCAGATTTCCTAGATCCAGTCCCATGGACTGTATTTTTAATTATTTTATATTTTTAAAAAATATTATATATTGTCATTTATGGATCCCTCATATGCATTGTGAAGAAATAGAATAAAGCCCTGATTCACACTCACTAGCTGTGTGACAACGACCTTGGCCCAGAAGAGGTGCTCAACACACCATTGTTCTTGCCACGCCCTCTCTCTCCAACACCCACATCACCCAACACACTCAATGTCCCAGCTGAGGACAGGTGATTTAGCCATCAATCTCTCCCTTTTTTGTCAGATCACACTTTTGATAGGGAATATCCTCTTTCATTGTTAGGATGAAGGAAGTCAGTGTCACAGTGTTTGAAGCAGTTTCAAGCACATGTAGAACATATTACCATATTTGCACAGCCATGGTGGAACATCAGCTATCTGGGTACATAAACAGAGAGCACACCCCTGGGACAAGGCAGAGTTTTGTGAAGCTCGTTGAATTGTTGAGTACCCTGGGTCCCAGCCTGAAGAAAACACAAGCACTGGAAGTGGAAGGAGAATACCAAGGATGCCCCCAATAACACTGCACTAAGAAAGTGCCTCCACTGAGGAACATAGATGCCTCAGAAGAACACTTCCTTCCAGTCTCCGTGTGTGTTGTGAAGGGTGGCTGTTGCAGAGGTGGACTCAAGCAAAGATCACTGGGTTCCTACCCCAAACTCAAGGGCATGGCCTCCTTAGAGTTTTCTGTTGGCATTTTTCATCAGGATGTAGTGGAACAAGGAGGCCACATGGGAGGTGACTGTAATAAGACTGACGAAAAATGCGTGGACGTGATCTAGACTGATGAGAATGGATTGCAAAGTGGGTATAGACACATGGGTGATTGATTGACTGTTAAGAGTGAGGCAGTGGAGGGAGATTTCAGGTTCATGGATTGGATGTTTAAGTGATTTGAGCTGCCAGTTTTGAGGTATGAAAGTCTACAGAAGAGTAGTTTGGAAAGAAACTGAAGTTAAATATTGGTCACATTGGGCCATTTCACTGGATGTCTTTGAGAAAGCCAGCCAGAGAATTTTAGTGTGCAGTTGGAAATCCTGACATTTACAGATCAGGTCATAGCGAGAGGTAGTGAGTGGGAATCTCAGGACCAAGTTAAGTAAAGCTACTGGAGTAGATGAAATCCCCCAAGGGTTTTATGACACAGGAAGAAAGTAAGGCAGGTGGCCGTTTGTAATATGCTGACCCTACTCATTGACAGTGGGTCTTACACTGATGATCCCTCAACCAGAAAAACAAACCAGTGGGTTATACATAAATCTTTCCTCATTGCTTTCCAGGACATCACATATGCACATGCACACACATACACACACACACACACACACACACACACACACACACACACACTATTTTCTGGTTCACTCTTAAGGGAGTCACAATCAAGATGCTACATAAGTTTGTGAAAAAATACCTAAGCCCTTAAACCAGATTGTTGTGTTTGAATGTACCACTTATAAGATGATTGAGTTCAAGGGCTGGCTGTGACATTAAGTAATTTAATCCAATCCAAGTACATAAAATAGTGCCTGGAACTTGGAAAGAACAAATTACATATTAGGAATTTCTATTTCGAGTGACAATCCTTTCATCTGTAACATGGTAAAGAAACGAGATGCAAGGGAGAATGTAGAAATGCTGAAATCTGATTATTTTACCTATTGCACTGTCTTCATAAAAGCAATTATTCCTACATTGTACACCTTCTGGACCAAGAACTTCAAGAATCTGTTTCTTTGTCTACTCTCTTCTTAACAAGAAGCCATTTGTTATTTACTTGTACTTCTGCTCTGAAGCCATTTCCAAGTGTTATCAGATGTGGGTGATTCCCAGGCTTCTTTCCCTGGCTCTCTTCTCACTTAACATCTTTGATTCTTTAACCCCAAGGCTCTCAGGATGAAGAGGGTCCACGAGACAGTTACAACCTCCATCACACTGCATGCCATTCAAGGGATCAGTGTGGGTATGGGAGCAGGTCCAGGTTTCCCTGGGTGCTTAACAGCAAAACCTCTAATTTGGGATAGACTGAGAACTCATATGTTCTATCCATTTCTCCTAGTAACTTTATTCACATGGAAGCTGAAGACTGTCAGATGTGCATTTGTGACTCAGCAACAGTGATCTTTGTGGATGTGCTCACTGGGTGGCAGGCAGCATCACAGAATCCATGTCCCTTTGGACAGCTCCTGGGGAAGAATACACAGAGGTTCCTTTCCTGAGGGAGTTCTCCAATCCCACCTACCACATACCTCAGATTAGAACCAGATCTGGGGACTTCTCCAACAACCTGGTAGTAGACCCTGCCACAGACAGGGCTGTGACAACCACAGAGCAAAGAGGAGGTCCTGCTCAACATCCAGCTCAGACTCTTGTCACCAGAGCACCAATCACACCCCTTATTAATGGGATAATGGCCAGCACACCCTGAGGAAAGAGGTGGCAAGCATCCATACCAAATACAGCCTTCACAGCAAAAATATTGGAGTCTACCCAGGGTTGCTCCCACATAAAAACAACACTAGAGACCACTTTAAATAGCTGTTTCTCCTAAATTCATAGGAGAAATGCAAGGAAAATAAAAAAGCAGAACTAGCCGCAATTAAAAGAACAAGAGAAATCCACTGAAAGAACAACCAATGAAACATATTTCTTAAGTCTCCCAGACCCCAAGTTCAAAAAGGAGGTAATAAAAATGCTGAAGGAATCTTAAAAAGCTTCTGATAGAAATGCAGATAACTGTAACAAGGAACTAAAAACTATAAAGAGGAGCCAATCAAAATTAGACAACTTAATTGCCAAGATAAAAACCAAGCTAAAGGTGACAAATAGCATAGTATATAATACAGAAGAATAAATAAGTGATCTGGAAGATAGAATAACAGAAATTACCCAATCAGAACAGCAGACAGAAAAACAAAAGAAAAAAAAAAGAGATCTATGATATAATACACAGCATGCCAATCTAAGCATAATAGGAATCCCAGAAGGAGAAGAAAGAGAAAAGGTGACTGAAAATGTACTTGAGGAAATTATGGCTGAAAACTTCATAAACCTAAAAAAGGAAACAGATACGTAGGTACAGGAAACACAGAGGGTCTCAAACAAGATGAACCCAAACAGGCCTACAACAAGACATATCATAATTAAAATAGCAAAAGTTGGGCTTCCCTGGTGGCGCAGTGGTTGAGAGTCCACCTGCCGATGCAGGGGACATGGGTTCGTGCCCCGGTCCAGGAAGATCCCACATGCCGCAGAGCATCTGGGCCCATTAGCCATGGCTGCTGAGCCTGCGCGTCTGGAGCCTGTGCTCCACAACGGGAGAGGCCACAACAGTGAGAGGCCCGCATACCACACACACACACACACACAAAAAGCAAAAGTTAAAAATTAAGAGTGGATTCTAAAGGCAGCAAGAGAAAAACAAAGAGTCAGTTACAAGGGAACCCACACAAGGCTATTAGCTGATTTCTCTACAGAAACTTGGCAGGCTGGAAGGGAGTGGCAAGTTACATCAAAAGTCCTGAAAGGGAAAATCCTGCAACTTGGATACCCTACCAAGATTATCATTTAGAGATACAGAATTTCTCAGGGACTTCCCTGGTGGTCCAGTGGGTAAGACTCCATGCTCTCAGTGCAGGGGGCTGGATTCAATCCCTGGTCAGGGAACTAGATCCCGCATGTATGCCGCGACTAAAAGGTCCCAAGTGCCACATCTGAGACCCAGCACAGCCAAAATAAATAAACATTTTAAAAAAAGAGTTTCTCAGACAAGGAAATCTGAAAAAATAGAGTAATACTAAATCTACCATAAGAGAAATATTGAAGAGAAACTTCTCCAAATAAAAAGGAATCAAGAATCCATAGGAAAGGGAAAATCACAGTAGGAAAGTTTCAAAAAAACAAAAGATTAAAGATCACTTATAAACCAGTACTTAGATTAATAAAGAATCAGAAATATCTGTGAAAGTGTACAATGAACACCAAAATTATAAACATGAAGATGTAAAGTAGGACATCAAAATTGCAAAATGTGGGGCAGGTGAGTAAAAAAGCGTAGAACTTTAGAATGTGTTTGAGCTTACATGACTACAAATCAAAATCAAGTAGATATATTTATGAGTTAACATACTTGAAAACCAGGGTGACTACAAATCAAAAACACACAATAGAGTCACAGAAATTAAAAAGAAAAGAACTCAAGCATAATACAACATCAAAAAAGAAAGCCATTAAACCACAAAAGGAAAAACAAAAAGAAGAAAGGAACAAAGAAGAATAAAAAACCAACTGGAAAAGAAGGTTTAAAATGACAATAAATACATAATTATGAAAAAGTACATTATTTATCTTTTTAACATCTTTATTGGAGTATAACTGCTTTACAATGGTGTGTTAGTTTCTGCTGTATAACAAGGTGAATCAGCTATACATATATATATATATCCCCAATTCTCCTCCTTCTTGCTTCTCCCTCCCACCCTCCCTATCCCACCCGTCTAGGTGGACACGAAGCACCGAGCTAATCTCCCTGTGCCATGTGACTGCTTCCCACTAGCTATCTATTTTATATTTGGTAGTGTATGTATGTCCATGCCACTCTCTCACTTTGTCCCAGCTTACCCTTCCCCCTCCCTGTGTCCTCAAGTCCATTCTCTATGCATCTTTATTCCTGTCCTACCCCTAGGTTCTGCAGAACCTTTTTCCCCCCTTTTTTTAGATTCCATACATATGTGTTACCATATGGTATTTGTTTTTCTCTTTCTGACGTACTTCACTCTGTATGACAGACTCTAGGTCCATCCACCTCACTACAAATAACTCAATTTCGTTTCTTTTTATGGCTGAGTAATATTCCATTGTACATATGTGCCACATCTTCTTTATCCATTCATCTGTCAATGAACACTTAGGTTGCTTCCATGTCCTGGCTATTGTAAATAGTGCTGCAATGAACATTGTGGTACATGACTCTTTTTGAATTATGGTTGAAAAAGTACTTTAAATATCAATGGACTAAAACGTCTGATCAAAAGACATACAGTGGCAGATTGGAAAATAAAACAAGAATCTACAACATGCTGTCTACAAGAGACCTACTTTAGGGCAAAAGACACACATATTTTGAAAGTGAAGGGATGGAAAAAATATTTCATCCAAATGGAAATTACAAGAAAGTAGTGGTAGCAATACACATGCCAGACAAAATAGACTTTAAAACAAAAGCCAGGGCTTCCCTGGTGGCGCAGTGGTTGAGAGCCCGCCTGCCGATGCAGGGGACACGGGTTCGTGCCCCGGTCTGGGAGGATCCCGCGTGCAGCGGAGCAGCTGGGCCCGTGAGCCATGGCCGCTGAGCCTGCGCGTCCAGAGCCTGTGCTCCGCAATGGGAGAGGCCACAACAGTGAGAGGCCTGCGTAACGCAAAAAGAAAAAAAAAAAAAAAAAAAGCCATAAAGAAAGATGAAGTAGGACTCTATATAATGGTAAAAGGGTTAATACCTTAAGAGGCTATCAAACTCTTTAACATATATGCACCCTGTATAGGAGCACCTAAATACATAAAACAAATACTAACAGACAGAGAAGGAGAAATTGACAGGAATATGGTAAGAGTCAGAGATTTTAACAGTCCAATGACATCTTCCAGGCAGAAAATCAATATGGCAACAGAAGTCCTAAATGACACAATAAGACAGCTAGACTTAATTGATACATACAGGATGCCACATCCAAAAAACCCCAGAATACACATTATTTCAAGTGCATATGGAATATTCTCTAGGATAGACCACAGTCTAGGACACAAAACAAGCCTTAACAAATTTAAGAGGGTAGAAATTATTTCAAGCATCTTTTCTGACCTCAATGGCATGAAACTAGAAATCAACCACAGAAAGAGAAATGAGAAAAAAATGAATACATGGGGACTAAACAATAGGCAACTAAAAAGCTATTGGGTCAACAATGAAATCAAATAGAAAATTAAAAAATACCTTGAGCCAAACAGCAATGGAAACATAACCATATAAATGCTATGGGAAGCAGCAAAATCAGTTCTAAGCAGGAAGTCTATAGCCATACAGACCTTCCTCAAAAAACAAGAAACACTCCACATGAACAACCTAACCTACCACCTGTAAGAATTAAAGAAAGGACAAATAAAACTGAAAGTCAGAAAAAGGAAGGAAATAATAAAGATGAGAGATGAAATAAATAAAATAGAGATTAATAAAAACAATAGAGAAAATGAATAAAACCAAGAGCTGGTTTTTTGGAAGGATAAATACAATTGACAAACCTCTGGCTAGGTTCACCAAGAAGAAGAGAGACAGGACCCATTAAACAAAATAAGAAATGAAAGAGAAGAAGTAACAACGGATATTGCAGAAATAAAAAATACCATAAGAAAATATTATGAACAGTTATATGCCAACAAAATGGACAACCTAGCAGAAATCGACCAGTTTTTAGAAAATATAGCATGGCAAAATGAATTAAGAAGAAACAGATAATTTGAACAGACAGATCACTAGAAATAAAATAAAATTTATAGGAAAAAAAAACTCCCTGCAAACAAAAGTCCAGGAACAGATGGCTTCACTGGGGAAATGTATCAAGTGTACAAAGAATAATTTATACCGATACTTCACAAACTCTGCAAAAATATTGAAAAGTAGGCAACACTCTCAAAGACATTCTATGAAGCCACCAGCACCCTGATACCAAAAGGAGACAAAGATACCACCAAAAAATGCAATTATATGTGAATATCTTAGATGAATACAGAGGCCAGAATTCTCAACAAAATATTAGCAAACCAAATCCAACAGCACATAAAAAAGATCATATCAGCAAACCCACCCCTGGGCATATATTAGGAGAAAACCATAATTTGAAAAGATACATGCACCCCAATGTTCATTACAGCACTGTTTACAATAACCAGGACATGGAAGTAACCTAAATGTCCATCAACAGAGGAATGGATAAAGAGGATGTGGTACATATATACAATGGAATATTACTCAGCCGTAAAAAAGAACAAAATAAAGCCATTTGCAGCAACCTGAATGGACCTAAAGATTGACATGATGAGAGAAAGACAAATATCATATGATATTACCTATATGTGGAATCTTAAAAAAGTGTACAAATGAACTTATCTACAAAACAGAAGTAGAGATTCAGATGTAGAAAACAAACTTATGGTTTCCAGGGGCTAAGGGGGGAGGGATAAATTGGGAGAATGGGATTGACATATACACACTACCGTATATAAAATAGATAACTAATAAAGACCTACTGTATAGCACAGGGAACTCTACTCAATACTCTGTAATGGGCTATATGGGAAAAGAATCTAGAAAATAGTGGGTGTGTGTGTATGTATAACTGATTCACTTTGCTGTAAACTAATACAGCACTGTAAATCAACTATAATCCAATAAAAATTTAAAAAAAGAAAGATCATCCAAGATGACCAACTGGAATTCATCCTAAGTTCACAAGGATGGTTTAACATACACAAATCAATCAATGTGATAAACCACATTAACAAAAGATAAAAACCACCTGATCATCTCAATAGATGCTGAAAAACCATTTAATAAATTTAACATCTCTGAATGACAAAAACTCTCACCAAAGTGGGTACAGAGGGGATATATATCAACATAATTTAAACCATTTATGACCAACACCAACATAATACTCAACAGTGAAAAGCTGAAAGATTGCCTGCTAAATTCTGGAAAAAGACAAGGATGCTCAATCTCATCACCTCTATTCAACAGAGTATTGGACCTCCTAGTCATAGCATTCCTACAAGAAAAATAAATAAAATGTATGCAGATTGGAAGGAAAGAGGTAATATTGTCAGTAAATGCCATTATCATGATACTCTATAAAGAAGATCCTAAAGACTCCACACAAAAAACTATTAGAACTGTTAAATGAGTTGAGCAAGGTAGCAAGATACAAGATTAACATACAGAAATTTGTTGAATTTCTTTACATTAACAGTGAAATATCAAAAAGAGAAAGTTAAAAAAAATCACATTTAAAATCACATTGAAAAAAAAAAAGAAACCCCTCAGAATAAACCTAAGCAAGGAGGTGAAATACTTACATGCTGAGAAGTATAAAACACTGATAAAGGAAACTGAAGATGATTCAAGGAAATGGAAAGATATCCCATGCTTTTGGAAGAATTAATATAGTTAAAATGGCCATACTACCCAAGCAATCTACAGATTTAATTTGATCCTTATCAAATGACCCATGACATTTTTCACAGAGCAAGAACAAAGAATCCTAAAATTTATATGGGACCTCAAAAGGCCCAGAATTGCCAAAGCAAGTCTTAAAAAAAAGAAGAAAAGTACCCTACAAATTTCTGAGGACTACTACAAAGCTTTAGGAATCAAAACAGCAAAGTACTGACACAAAAACAGACATATGGATCAATGGAACAGAATACAGGGCCCAGAAATAAGCCCACACACCTACAGTCCATTAATTTTAAAAAGTAGGCAAGAATATACAACGGAGAAAAGACTGTCCCTTCAGCAAGTGATGTTGGGAAAGGTGGACCACTGTATGTAAATCAATAAAGTTTGAACACTCCCTCACATCACACACAAAAATAAACTCAAAATGCCTTAAAGATGTAGATATAAGACATGACAGCAGAAAACTCCTAGAACAGGGCAAAACATTCTCTGACAGAAATCACTGCAATGTTTTCTTAGATCAGTCTCCCAGGGCAAATAAAAAAAAAAGAAAAGAAAAAAGAAACAAATGGGGGCTTCCCTGGTGGCGCAGTGGTTGAGAATCCGCCTGCTGATGCAGGGGACACGGATTCATGCCCCGGTCCGGGAAGATCCCACATGCCGCGGAGCGGCTGGGCCCGTGAGCCATGGCCACTGAGCCTGTGCTCCGCAACGGGAGAGGCCACAACAGTGAGAGGCCCGCGTACCGCAAAAAAAAAAAAAAGAAACAAATGGGACCTAATCAAACTTATATGCTTCTGCACAGCAAAGAAAACCATAAATAAAATGAAATGAAAAGACAACCTATGGACTGGGAGAAAATATTTGCAAATGATGTGACCAACAAGGGCTTAATTTCCAAAATATACAAAGAATTCAAACAACTCAACATGGAAAAAATAAACAACCCAATCAAAAAATGTGCAGAGGACTTAAATAGACATTTTTCCAAAGAAGACATCCAGATGGCCAACGAGCAAATGAAAAGATGCCCAATGTGGCTAATTATTGGAGAAAAGCAATCAAAACTTCAATGAGGTATCACCTCCCGCTGGTCAGAATGGCCATCATCAAAAAGTCTACAAATAATAAATGCTGGAGAGGGTGTGGAGAAAAGGGAACAATTCTACACTGTTCATGGGAATGTAAATTGGTTCAGCCACAATGGAAAACAATATGGAGGTTCCTTAGAAAGTATAGAGTTACCATATGATCCAGCAATCCCAATCCTGGGCGTATATCCGGAAAAGAGGAAAACTCTAATTCAAACAGATATGTGCACCACAATGTTCATAGCAGCACTACTTAAAATAGGAAAGACTTGGAAGAAACCTAAATGTCCATCAACAGAAGAATGGATAAAGAAGATGTGGTACATATATACAATGGAATATTACTCCATAGAAAAGAATAAAATAGAAAGAATATTATAGAATAAAATAGCCATAGAAAAGAATAAAATAATGCCATCTGCAGCAACATGGATGGACCTAGAGATTGTCATGCTGAGTGAAGTAGGTAAGATGGAGAAAGGCAAATATGATATGATATCACTTATATGTGAAATATAAAATATAGTAAAAATGAACTTATATACAAAAGAGAAACTGACTCACAGAAATAGAAAACTCATGGTTACCAAACAGGAGAGGAGGGAGAGATAAATTAGGAGTGTGGGAGTAACAGGTACACCCCACCCTACATAAATAAACAACAGGATTTACTCTATAGTACAGTATATATATGTACATACACTACTGAATCAGTTCGCTGTACATCTGAAACTAATACAATACTGTGAATCAACTATACTTCCAAAAAGACAAATTAGATACTTTGTGATAGAATTTTCTGGAAGAACCAATAGTGTGAAGGTTTTTTTTTGTTTTGTTTTGTTTTTGGTAAATATTACATTTTCAAGGAATTTGTAATAGATTTCCAAACCTTTCACAGGAGAAATGGGGAACTGCAAGTTCAGTATTATAATTTTAGAAAACATAGGCTGAAACATCCTGCATTATGGTAGTTGAAAAATGAAAACGAATATACCCTGCCTCTGGGGATCAGAATATCTGAAAAATAAACTTGGATTATACAGTATTCTAAGGACTGTTATGGTCAACCCAGTGAGGCAAAACTCAAGCCGCACATAATTTGGTTCTGGTGTCAAAAGTGCTAATGCCACAAACACACCAAGAGGGTGTAAAATGGTTTATTTGCACTCACTAAAGCTTCATGTGGAGTCAGGGAGGCCACCGGTCCAAAAATGGCTTGAGAGAAGGGCAAAAAGCCACTAGCTTGGAGGTTTTTGCTGGTTTGGAAGAGCTCCTCTGCAGGCAGGGCCTTCCTGGGTTAGAACCACCCTCCTAAGCCCAGTCAAGGTCAGGCTGCCCTGACCATTTGCCCAGATACGGGGCAGAGGTGAAGCCAGAGGGGGAGGATTAAAAAGACATCAGCAGTCAGGTATCAAAGATGGACTCAGACTCTTTATTGCAAGGACTTTCCCTGAACACAGGAAGAAAGTAGAACACACAGAATGTCTTCCAAGGGGGCTCAGCACTCATCTTCAACTAGACTTATTGTAAGGGATTTGGAAGAAGGTCCAATAGAGAAATAGGGCATAAGTCTTTCTGTAAATATGTCACTGAATGTATATAAATGAGATCTATCATTCAAATTGTAAAAAGAAACTTCCCTCAAATCATAGTTCAGAAAAACACCAATCCAAAAGGTGTATCCTGAATTCCGTATGCCATGAGTAGTACCCCAGAGCTGAATTTTCCAGCAGCCATTGCTTGGTGATGGTGATATAGGAGCATTTCTGGGGAAAGTTTCTTTACACACACCTATGGACCATTCACCCAGGCCTTTTTCTTTTACCTGCCAAAAATGCCTGCCAGCGTCAAATCCCTCAGAACTCAAGACTTCTAGGTGAGAAGTAAATGCCTCGGGATTAAGAATACAGTTTGTTTCCATCCCTCAAAATGTTGCCGTTTTCCTGTCCTGTGAGATGATGAGACTGTGGTGAGCAGTTTCAGGATTAAATGTCAAGTCTACGTGAAATGTGCTGATCATTTTGTGGAGGCCAAAATATTGTGGAGGAAGAGTGAAAACCTCCTCCTTTAAATCATAAGAAAAGGCTGCTGGGTTCTCTAAATTTTCATAAGTGCTGTGGGATCCTTTCAATGTCTGTCAGTAAATCCAGGTCAGGCTGCAAACACTTCTCATCAAACAGACTTTGCAACGTGGATCCGTGGTCTGATATTTGGTTTTTTTCTTCAATTATTTTATCTTGAACATGCTTCTCTTCATTTAGTAACCTAACATGAACTAGATCGTGCTCCATTCCCAAGAAATGCTTAATGTGTACAACTTCAGAGTACAATTAATTCCTTTGATTCTCCACCTCCCACCTCAAGTCAGATGATTTGGAGATTTGCATCTCTAATGCCTTTTCAGCATCTTCAAGCTGCTTTGTCAGGGGCTCAATGTGGGCTTTGATCCTCCTCCAGTGAGAGGGTGCAGCCTGCTCCATGGGTGCCAGGGGGTGACAACGGTGGTCAGAGGAGACCCTGCACTGGGGACACAGCAACTCCAGGTCCTTCTCACAGAACAGGCTCAGAACCTGCTTGTGCTTCTTGCGCAGGGGTTTCTCTTTCTGCCATTTCCTCTTTTCCTCTGTGCTGGGAAGCTGCGTCACAAAATCAATCATGAGACATAACTGAGTGTTCCTTCCAAAGCCCTTGTCAGGGCAGGGCTGGAGACAGACAGGACAGGGGAAGATGTCCTGGAGACCCTTCCAGCACTGCTGGATGCAGGGGTGACAGAATTTGTGCCCAGTCAGTGGTCACTGCATCTCTCAGGTAATCCAGGCAGATGGGGCAGCTGGCCTCTGCTTGGAGCTGTGCCAGGGAAGATGCCAGGGCCATTGTGCAGGGAGGGTTTCTGTCTGAGGAGACTCCCTTCAGAGAAATCTGGCTCTCCAGGGGTGGGGACAAGTAAGAAGCTTCTGACCTTCAGCCTTCTCTTTGTTCCTTCATGGCTGCCAGTAGGTTTGCCAGTATCTGGAGGGAGCTGTGGCCACTTAAGCCTATTTCTACCCCTTCCTTTCAACCCTACAGCAGCCGCCAGGAGGACTGAGAGCCCCAGTCAGTCTCTGCTTCCTTTGGCACTTTTGTTCCTTTTACTCAATGGCCCCAAATCGTAGCTTGCTAGGTAGTCCTCTTCTTCACAGAGAGCCACTGGTGCCAGTAGTGATGAAAATCAACAGCACAGAGACACAATCAGCAAAATCCAGATGTGGGCAACTCTATGGCACAACTCACCAGGTTCCTTCAAGAAAATAGTAACAAGAGGGGAAAGAATATATATGAGAGATTAAGAACATATATATAACTGACAATATTTGACCAGGCTTTTTTTTCTGAATTGAAATACATACATCCAAACAAAAAGACAATTGTAGTCAGTTGGAATTGTGGACATGTGATAATTTTTTAAAGGTTACTAAATGTGATTTTGTTAGTGAAAATGGATCCTATACTTGGAAGACACAGAGTACACTATTTACATTTAAAACTCTATGATATGCAGGACTTGCTTCACAGTGATGAGGAGCAGGGATGTCTGGGGGCATCACTCACTGGATGTGTACATGGGATGTTGTGCGCTGAACTGTGTCCCCCCCACAGTTCATAGGTTGAAGCTGTAACTCCCAGTACATCAGAATGGGACCCTATATGGTGATAAAGTCTGTAATGTGCTGACTAAGGTAAAATGAGGCTGCTGGGGGGAGGCCCTTATGCAACATTGACAGGTGTCCTTAGAAGGGGAAGAGACATCAGGGATGGGCACCCTCAGAGGAAAGGCCATGTGAGGTCACAGCCAGGAGGAGGCCACCTGGGAGAGAAGCGTCAGGAGATAGTGAACCTTCCGGCCTTTTGATCTTCAACTTCCAGAATCCAGAACTGGGACAATAAGTTTCTGTTGTTGAAGTCTCCCAGGTGTGTGGAGTTTTGTTATGGCAAACTTTGGAAACTGATACATTATGTTTGTTCAACTATTTTCCTATTGTTTTACAAGCGTAACTTGTTCTGTGTAAAAACACTTCTCACGAGGCTGACCAGTGTTCTCAGTGTGCTCCTGCCTCAGCCAGGCCATCCAGCTTCTCTCTTCCTTCTTTGAGCCACAACTCTCCCTCTTCCTTCATCCTAAAGTGTCGCACACCCCTTCAGTCTCTGTATCCAAGGGAAAGTTAGAGATTACAGCCGACTCAGAAGATGTACCAACCTGGGAATGTAAACTGGTGTAGCCAATATGCAAAACAGTATGGAGGTTCCTAAAAAAACTAAAAATAGAATTACCATATGATCTGGCAATCTCACATCTGGGCATATAGCTGGACAAAACTATAATCCAAAGTGACACATGCACCCTTATGTTCATTGCAGCACTATTCACAATAGACAAGACATGGAAACAACTTAAACGTCCATCAACAGAGGAACGGATTAAGAAGATATGGTATATATATATACAATGGAATTCTACTCAGCCATTAAAAAGAATGAAATAATGCTATTTGCAGTAACATGGATGGAACTAGAGATTATCATACTAAGTCAGAAAGAGAAAGACTAATGCCATATGATACCATTTATATGTATAACATAAGACATGGTGCAAATTAACCTATCTATGAAACAGAAACAGACTCACAGACATAGAGAACAGACTTGTGGTTGGAAAAGGGAAGGGGAGGGAGACAGACAGAATGGGAGTTTGGGGTTAGCAGATGCAAACTATTATACATAGAATGGATAAAAAACAAGGTCCTACTGTATAGCACAGGGAACTGATATAAACCATAATGGAAAAAAATGTATATGTATATATAATATGAATCACTTTGCTGTACAGCAGAAATTAACAAAACATTGTAAATCAACTGTACTTCAACTTAAAAAAATGATGTACTACCATTACAAGTAATTGACCTGAGTTGGCTGCAAGTTCAAATGCATGAAAATAATACTATCATTCTAAGACAGGACAAGAGCACAGACATTTTGGAAAAGGACCTGGGAACAGCCTTGGGCACAACAGGCATTGCAGGCTAAAGAACAAACTCCCTGGGGCCTGAGTCCCAAAAGAAGAAAAAAAAAAAGAAACAGGGCTTAAAAGGTTAACCTTATCTCTGTTACACCAAAACAAATTTCATACAGTTGATTACAATATCAAAGGAAACTGTGTGTATATGTCCTTATGATAGCCAGCAATTATTTATCTTCCATAAAGTAACAACACAGGCACATACATAAAACCTTAACTAGGGAGCCCATATATTGAGAAGAAAACGGAACAGCTGAGAGCAGGGTGCTTGACACACAGCAGGTCCCAACCCCACACCGGCCCCCCACCCCCCAGCCACAGGAGCCCCTGGGACTTGCCCACACCTCCCGCAGGTGAGAGGCAGATGTCAGGTCACATCCACACCCACAGCTGAAACTTCCCTCCTCCCTACTCTCCTCTGAACCCACAGAATTTTCCACTCTGCCGGCCAGAGAGTCTGTTCCAAATGAATGGAATGAGAACCTCCTGCCCTCTAGGACCTCCCAGACCACCCCAACTTGGCCCTTCTCCACCAGGGTGGGGTCACACAGTGTCCCCTGAGCAGCTTGTTTGTCCCTGCTCAGGCCCACCTGAGATTCTGTCCCCAAGTCCATGCTCACCTGCCCATGCTTCTCAGTCTTGGCTCTGTGCTGGGGGAGCTGCTCTGTATCCTCAAGGCCTTTGGGGGTATCCTGGCTCCACCCACTGGGACTCTGGGCTTCTTCTCCACAGAGCAGAAGGTCTTCCTCAATCCAGGTCTGGACCCAAGTCGGAAAGCATGAAACAGCCCACCTTCTCTGTTCACTGCTGGGTCAGAATCTGGCCCCTTGGGCTTTTATAAGCCTGTAGGGAGGTTCCTTCCCTTCATCTCAATGGACAGATTGCAGATGCAATTAGCCTGGGGAGATTACAGGCTGCTGATGGCACCTCGCATCTTCCTCTCTGATTGCATCTTCTGTCCAGGGTGTGGAAGACACTCCCACCTTAATCCCCTCTCTCTAATCCCATCAATGATCTAGTTTCTGGATCCATGGAAAGTCCTCACTTTTGTTTTTCTCGGGTGAAATTGTTGAACATTCTTAGCTTGTCCCCTTCAGGAAACATTCAAATACTTCCTGTAACTAATGTAACCCCTCTTTTGATTCATGACTTTTGATATAGAAGGGTGATTTTGTTTTAAATTTATGCTACTTTTTAATGAAATTTATTTTCTTCACAATATATATATGATGATTTTTGAATGATAAATTCATGGATCAGTGTGGTTGTATGTTTTCCTATAAAACATTGAACTCTAGTGAATATAATTTAATATTTCAGTGATTTAGAAGTGCCCTGAAGATATTTGAATTGCAAGAGCTCTGCATTTTGAAATTTTATCTGTGAGAAACTTTTCAAAGCATACCAATAGTTGTGGTAGTAAACCTATTCTGCTATTCTGGTATGAGAACTGCTATCAATAAAAATGTATTAATATGGTTTAAAAAAAAAGAAGGGACTGTGTCTCTCATGTCAGCATTCCATGCATTCAACAGGGCTAGTGTGGGAACTTAATAGAAAGTGATTTTAAATGGTTTGTCGGGAAATATATAGTTTTCCTCACATAAACTCTGCACTGTGTATACTGGAAATCAGCTGGAATTCATTATTCATTCAGTACAGTATTTTGCTGCTAAACCAGGAAAAATAAAATCAAACACCTAAAATGAAACACAGTTATATTGGTAAATATTTGCCTATTGTAGACAACCAAACACAAGTGACTTCTGGATACTGAAGTCCAATATATGTGTGGTCCTGTATAAACAAATATCAGTCCTGTATTTCAGTAATTTAAAACAATACCCTACCCCAAATGCATTTGAATGATTCATATATGATACACATAGATACACAAGCATAGCAGTAAAAGTAGCCATCTAGCAGCCGTAGCAGCATTTCATATTTTGCCAGGATGCATAAATATATAAAAAATGTTGTCAAGTGCGGTAGTGTGTGTACCTGGGTGAGGGAGATTAGGAGTAGGAGGTGAAGATAAAGGGGAAAAGTAAAAATGAAGAGATTACCCTTGCGTAAAGTAATAATGACAGTATACAATGAACTGCAGAAACCCCCAAAACACTTACCAAACAAAAATAAAACAAGCAAGTACATTCAATGAGGATGAATAAATTCCCTGAGTAGTGAAAGTCATGGGAATAATACATTATCCATAGTGAGTGGTAAATTAGTTTGTTAACCTAATATCTTTAGAAAATTTTTATTAATTAACCAAATATTGAAGTATGCATATTTTTAAAAAATCAAATGGTGCAGAAATATATTGGATCCATTTTTCCTCTACCTTCCACATCCTCCACTCCACTAACCCATCTCTTAAAACACAATTGCATCACTCTCTTCAGTGTCAGCTTCTGTTGCCTTTTCATGTATGTTTCTGCCTCATTATTTTTTGTTTTTATATATTTAGAGATGTATGTAACACTTTTCAAGAAATATTCATGTAAAATCTGGAAAAAGACAAGGATGCCTACTCTCACCACGTCCATTCAACATAGTATCAGAAGTCCTAGCCACAGCAATCAGACAAGGGAAAGAAATAAAGTGTTTCCAAATTGGAAGGAGAAGGTAAAATTATCATCATATACAGATGACATAATCTCTATATAGAAAACCCAAAAGACTTCATGTAAAAAATACTAGAACTGACAATCAAATTCAGCAAGGTAGAAGGGCACAAGGTTAATATACAGAAATTAGTTGCATTTCTTTACACTAACAATGGAATATCAGAAAGGGAAAGTTTAAAAATCCCTTTTTAAAATGCACCAAAAAGAATAAAATACTTAGGAATAAACCTGACCAAGGAGGTAAAAGTCTTATATGCTGAGAAGTATAAAGCATTGATAAAGAAAATTGATGATTTGAGGAAATGGAAAAGTGTCCCACGCTCTTGGATTGGAAGAATTTAATATTGTTAAGATGGCCATACTACCCAAAGCGATCTACAGATTTAATGTAATTTCTATCAAAAATGTCGACCCCCCCCCAAAAAAAAATGTCGACCCAGGACATTTTTCACAGAACTAGAACAAATAATCCAAAAATGTACATACAACCATAAAAGACCCAGAATTGCCAAAGGAATATTGAGGAAAAAGAACAAAGCTGGAGTCATAACCCTTCCAGACTTCAAAGGGATACTACAAAGTTACAGTAATCAAAACAGGGTAGTATTGGAACAAAAATACAAGGATCGTTGGAACAGAATAGAGAGTCCAGAAATAAACCCACACCTGAAGTCAACTAATCAAAGGAGGCAAGAGTATACAATGAAGAAAAATATGTCTTTTCAGCCAGTGGTGTTGGAAATGCTGGACAGCTGCATGTAAATCAATGAAGTTAGAACACACCATACACAAACATAAATGCAAAATGCCTTAAAGACTTAAATATAAGACATGACACCATAAAACTCCTAGAAGAGAGCACAGGCAAAACATTCTCTGACATAAGTTGTAGCAATGTTTTCTTAGGTCAGTCTCCCAAGGCAGTAGAAATAAAAGCAAAACAAAACCAATGGGACTGAATCAAACTCATATACTTTTGCACAGCAAAATAGACCATAAAAAAAAGACAACTTATATAAATATTGAGAGAAAATATTTGCAAACAATGAGACCAACAAGTGCTTAATTCCCAAAATATTCAAACAGCTCATACAACTTAATAACAAAAACCAAACAACCCAATCAAAAAATGTGTAGAAGACTTAAATAGACTTTTCTCCAAAGAAGATATCCAGATGGCCAATAGGCACATGGAAAGATGCTCAGCATCCATTATTCTCAGAGAAATGCAAATAAAAACTACAATGAGGTCTCATCTCACACCAGTCAGAATGGCCATCAATAAAAAGTCTACAAATGGTAAATGCTGGAAAGAATGTGGAGAAAAGTGAACCTGCCTACACTGTTGATGGGAATGTCAGTTGGTGCAAACACTATGGAAAACACTATGGAGGTTCCTTTAAAAAAACTAAAAATAGAGTTACCATATGAACTAGCAATCCCACTCTTGGGGATATATCCAGAGAAAACTCTAATTTGAAAGGATACATGCACCCCAATATTCATAATAGCACTATTTACAATAGTTAAGACATGGAAGCAACCTAAATGTCCATCAACAGTTGAATGGATAAAGAAGATGTGGTAATATATATGCAATGAAATATTACTCAGCTATAAAAAAAGACTGAATTATTGCCATTTTTGCACACATGGATAGACTTAGAGATTACCATATTAAGTGAAGTAAATCAGAAAGAGAAAGACAAATACCGTATGAAATAACTTACATGTGGAATTTTAAAAACTAATACAAATGAACTTATTTACAAAACAGAAAGATTCACAGACATAGGAAACAAACTTATGGAGGGGGGAGCTTCAAGATGGCGGAGGAGTAAGACGTGAAGATCACCTTCCTCCCCACAAATACATCAAAAATACATCTACATGTGGAACAACTCCTACAGAACATCTACTGAATGCTGGCAGAAGAACTCAGACTTCCCAAAAGGCAAGGAACTCCCCACATACCTGGGTAGAGCAAAAGAAAAAAGGAAAAGAAAAAAGAGAGAGGAGAGACAAAGGAATCGGGATGGGACCTTCACCTCTGGGAGGGAGCTGCGAAGGAGGAAAATTTTCCACAAACTAGGAATTCCCCTCACTGGTGGGGACGGAAGGGAGCTTCGGAGCCCCAGAGGAAAGTGCAGCAACAGGGGTGCCAACGGAAAGCAGAGAGAATGCTGAACAGAGGATCAGTGCTGACCAGCACTCCCCAGCCTGAGAGGCTTGTCAGCTCACCTGCTGGGGCAGGTGAGGGCTGGGTGCTGAGGCTCGGGCTTTGGAGGTCAAACCCCAGGGAGAGGACTGGGGTTGGCTGCGTGAACACAGCCTGAGGGGGCTAGTGAGCCACAGCTAGCTGGGAGGGAGTCCGGGAAAAAGCCTGGGCCTGCTGGAGAGGCAAGAGACCATTGTTGCGGAGTGCTTCGGTAGAGGAGCTTAATGCACCATGCGGTCACAGATTGCAGGGCACCACCTACATGAGCTCCAGAGGTGGGCGCAAGCCGCGGTCCTTATCTTGGACCAGAGAGGTGGGTGGTGGCTGCCAGTGCAGCCACCAAGTGTCCTGTGTGCAAGCGCAGGTCACTGGCCACACCTTCCTGGGAGACTGAAGTCCGCCACTGCCGAGGGTCCTGCGATCTGAGTCCAACTACCCCAGGCGAATACACAGCATGCCTCAGGCCTTGCAACTTTACACCGGTCTCTGCTGCCTCCGGCACTCCCCACACATCTCAATTGTGACTGCCATATCCCTCCCTCTCCCCGGCCTGAGAGAGCAAATGAGCCTTAATCAGCGCTGCTTTAGACCCCTTTGCCTGGGTGGGGAGCAGACACCTGACAGGCAGAGACAGGGCCAAAACCAAAACTGAACCCCAGGGCAGTGTGACCAAAGGGAAATCTCTCCGTGCAACTGCAAAAGCAGCAGATTAAATCCCCACAATTAGCTTGGTAATCCCTGCAACTGTGAAATATATGAATAGACAATGAGTGTTCCCACAATCAAGGCTGTGGACTTTGGGGATAACTGTAGGCTTTGGAGTCAAGTGCACAAGGGAGTAAGGCCAGATCAGAGGCTGAGCAGGCCCCACAGTGTTCACAGCAGGTCCAGACACTGACCTAGAATACTGGAGGATTTTCTGGGGAGGTGGGGAATGGCGGTGGCTCACTGTGCAGGCAAGGGCACTGACAGATGAGGCCACAGGAAAATACCACTACTATTACTACTATAAATATATTTTTTTCCATTTAGTCCTATTGTTGTTTCTTTTTTATTATTCTTTTAATTTTATGTTTTTATTTACTTTTTCTTTTCTTTTTACGCTTTTATTTTTAATACATTTTAATCTTATTTTTTCCTATTTCCACTGTACTTTTTCATTATATTGTTTTTTTCCTTTTTTTTTCCTAACATCTTTATTGGAGTATAATTGCTTTACAATGGTGTGTTAGTTTCTGCTTTATAACAAAGTGAATCACCTATATGTATACATATATCCACATATCTTCTCTCTCTTGTGTCTCCCTCCCACTATCCCTATCCCACTCCTCTAGATGGTCACAAAGCACCAAGAGGATCTCCCTGTGCTATGCAGCTGCTGCCCACCAGCTATCTATTTTACATCTGATAGTGTATATATGTCAATGCCACTGTCTCACTTTGTCCCAGCTTATCCTTCCCCCTCCCCGGATCCTCAAGTCCATTCTCTAGTAGGTCTGTGTCTTTATTCCCGTCTTGTCCCTAGGTTCTTCATGAGCTTTTTTTTTTTTTTACGTTCCATATATGTGCGTTAGCCATGGTATTTGTTTTTCTCTTTCTGACTTCCCTCTGTATGACAGCTCTAGGTCCATCCACCTCACTACAAATAAAACAATTTCGTTTCTTTTTTAAAGCTGAGTAATATTCCATATATGTGCCACATCTTCTTTATCCATTCATCTGTTGATGGACCCTTAGGTTGCTTCCATGTCCTGGCTATTGTAAATAGAGCTGCAGTGAATATTGTGTTTCACAGAAGTAGAACAAAAAATTTCACAATTTGTATGGAAACACAAAAGACCCCGAATAGCCAAAGCAGTCTTGAGAACGAAAAATGGAGCTGGAGGAATCAGGCTCCCTGACTTCCGATTATACTACAAGGTTACAGTAATCAAGACAGTATGGTACTGGCACAAAAACAGAAATACAGATCAATGGAACAGGATAGAAATCCCAGAGATAAACCCACACACATATGGTCACCTTATCTTTGATAAAGGAGGGAAGGATATACAGTGGAGAAAAGACAGCCTCTTCAATAAGTGGTGCTGGGAAAACTGGACAGCTACATGTAAAAGTAGGAAATTAGAACACTCCCTAACCCCACACACAAGAATAAACTCAAAATGGGTTAAAGACCTACATGTAAGGCCAGACACTATCAAACTCTTAGAGGAAAACATAGGCAGAACACTCTATGACATAAATCACAGCAAGATCCTTTTTGACCCATCTCCTAGAGAAATGGAAATAAAAACAAAAATAAACAAATGGGACCTAATGAAACTTAAAAGCTTTTGCACAGCAAAGGAAAAGCTTTTAAGTTTCATTAGGTCCCATTTGTTTATTTTTGTTTTTATTTCCATTTCTCTAGGAGGTGGGTCAAAAAGGATCTTGCTGTGATTTATGTCATAGAGTGTTCTGCCTGTGTTTTCCTCTAAGAGTTTGATAGTGTCTGGCCTTACATTTAGGTCTTTAATCCATTTTGAGCTTATTTTTGTGTATGGTGTTAGGGAGTGTTCTAATCTCATACTTTTATATGTACCTGTCCAGTTTCCCCAGCACCACTTATTGAAGAGGCTGTCTTATCTCCACTGTATATTCTTGCCTCCTTTATCAAAGATAAGTGACCATATGTGTGTGGGTTTATCTCTGGGTTTTCTATCCTGTTCCATTGATTATATTTCTGTTTTTGTGCCACTACCATACTGTCTTGATTATTGTAGCTTTGTCATATAGTCTGAAGTCAAGGTGCATGATTCCTCCAGCTCCATTTTTCGTTCTCAAGATTGCTTTGGCTATTCGGGATGTTTTGTGTTTCCATACAAATTGTGAAATTTTGGGTTCTAATTCTATGAAAAATGCCGTTGGTAGTTTGATAGGGATTGCACTGAACTACAGATTACTTTTGGTACTATATTCATTTTCACAATGTTGATTCTTCCAATCCAAAAACATGGAATATCTCTCCATCTGTTGTATCATCTTTAATTTCTTTCATCAGTGTCTTATAGTTTTCTGCATACAGGTTTTTTGTCTCCCTCAGTAGGTTTATTCCTAGGTTTCTTTGTTTGTTTGTTTGTTTTGTGGTACGTGGGTCTCTCACTGTTGTGCCCTCTCCCATTGTGGAGCACAGGCTCCGGACGCACAGGATCAGTGGCCATGGCTCATGGGCCCAGCTGCTCCACGGCATGTGGGATCCTCCCGGACCGGGGCACAAACCCGTGTCCCCTGCATCGGCAGGCAGACTCTCAACCACTGCACCACCAGGGAAGCCCTATTCCTAGGTTTTTTATTCTTTTTCTTGCAATGGTAAATAGGAGTGTTTCCTTAATTTCTCTTTCAGATGTTGCATCATTAGTGTATATGAATGCAAGAGATTTCTGTGCATTAATTTTGTATCCTGTTACTTTACCAAATTCATTGATTAGCTCTAGTAGTTTTCCGGTAGCGTCTTTAGCATTCTCTATGTATAGTTATCATGTCATCTGCAAACAGAGACAGCTTTACTTCTTCTTTTCAGAGTTGCATTCCTTTTATTTCTTTTTCTTCTCTGATTGCTGTGGCTAAAACTTCCAAAACTATGTTGAATGATAGTGGTAAGAGTGGGCAACCTTGTCTTCTTCCTGATCTTAGTGGAAATGGTTTCAGTATTTCACCACTGAGTACGATTTTGGCTGTGGGTTTCTCATATATGGCCTTTGTTATGTTGAGGTAAGTTCCCTCTATGCATAATTTCTGGAGAGTTTTTATCATAAAGCGGTGTTGAATTTTGTCAAAAGCTTTTTCTGCATCTATTGAGATGATCAT
>NC_041220.1:59548443-59549109 GCF_002837175.3 Physeter macrocephalus
TGCTTTTGCTGCATCCCATAGGTTTTGGGTGGTCGTGTTTTCATTCTCATTTGTTTCTGGGTATTTTTTAATTTCCTCTTTGATTTCTTCAGTGATCTCTTGGTTATTTAGTTGTGTATTGTTTAGTCTCCATGTGTTTGTATCTTTTATAGATTTTTTCCTATAATTGATATCTAGTCTCATAGCGTTGTGGCTGGAAAAGATACTTGATACAATTTCAATTTTCTTAAATTTACCAAGGCTTGATTTGTGACCCAAGATATGATCTATCCTGGACTATGTTCCATGAGCACTTGAGAAGAAAGTGTATTCTGTTGTTTTTGGATGTAATGTCCTATAAATATCAATTAAGTCCATCTTGTTTAATGTATCATTTAAAGCTTCTGTTTCCTTATTTATTTTCATTTTGGATGATCTGTCCATTGGTGAAAGTGGGCTGCTAATGTGCCCTACTCTAATTGTGTTACTGTCGATTTCCCCTTTTATGGCTGTTAGTATTTGCCTTATGTATTGAGGTGCTCCTATGTTGGGTACACAAATATTTACAATTGTTATATCTTCTTCTTGGATTGAGCCCTTGATCATTAATGTAGTGTCCTTCTTTGTCTCTTGTAATAGTCTTTATTTTAAAGTCTATTTTGTCTGATATGAGAATTGCTACTCCAG
>NC_041220.1:59549126-59558195 GCF_002837175.3 Physeter macrocephalus
TTAGTTTTTGCTTGTTTGTAAAGGTTTTAATTTCTCTGTCAAATCTGAATGAGATCCTTGCTGGGTAGAGTAATCTTGGTTGTAAATTTTTCCCCTTCATCCCTTTAAATATGTCCTGCCACTCCCTTCTGGCTTGCAGAGTTTCTGCTGAAAGATCAGCGTTAACCTTATGGGCATTCCCTTGTATGTTATTTGTTGTTTTTCCCTTGCTGCTTTTAATACTTTTTCCTTGTATTTACTTTTTGATAGTTTGATTAATATGTCTCTTGGCGTGTTTCTCCTTGCATTTATCCTGTATGGGACTCTCTGTGCTTCGTGGACTTGATTCACTATTTCCTTTCCCATATTAGGAAAGTTTTCAACTATAATCTCTTCAAATATTTTCTCAGTCCCTTCCTTTTTCTCTTCTTCTTCTAGGACCCCTATAATTCGAATGTTGATGCATTTAATATTGTCCCAGATGTCTCTGAGACTGTCCTCAATTCTTTTCTTTTTTTTTCTTTATTCTGCTCTGCAGTAGTTATTTCCACTATTTTATCTTCCAGGTCATTTATCCGTTCTTCTGCCTCAGTTATCTGCTACTGATCCCTTCTAGAGAATTTTTAATTTCATTTATTTTGTTGTTCATCACTGTTTGTTTGCTCTTTAGTTCTTCTAGTTCCCTGTTAAACGTTTCTTGTATTTTCTCCATTCTATTTCCAAGATTTTGGATCATCTTTACTATCATTATTCTGAAATCTTTTTCAGGTAGACTGCCTATTTCCTCTTCATTTGTTTGGTCTGGTGGGTTTTTACCTTGCTCCTTCATCAGCTGTGTGCTTCTCAATCTTCTCATTTTGCATAACTTACTGTTTTTGGGTCTGCTTTTCTCAGGCTGCAGGTTCGTAGTTCCCATTGTTTTTGATTTCTGCCCACAGTGGCTAAGGTTGCTTCAGTGTGTTTTGTAGGCTTCCTGGTGGAGGGGACTGGTGCCTGTGTTCTGGTGGATGAGGCTGGATCTTGTGTTTCTGGTGGGCAGGACCACATCCGATGATATGTTTTGAGGTGTCTGTGACCTTATTATGATTTTAGGCAGCTTATCTGCTAATGGGTGGGGTTGTGTTCCTGTCTTGCTAGTTGTTTTGCCTAGGGTGTCCAGCACTGTAGCTTGCTGGTCAGTGAGTGGAGCTGGGTCTTAGCATCGAGATAGAGATCTCTGGGAGATTTTCGCCATTTGATATTACGTGGAGCTGGGAGGTCTCTCGTGGACCTATGTCCTGATCTCGGCTTTCACACCTCAGAGGCACAGGCCTGATATCCACTGGAGTACCAAGACCCTGTCAGCCACATGTCTCAGAGGAAAAGGTAGAAAAAAAAGAAAAAAAGAAAGAAAGAAAAAAATAAAATGAAGTTATTAAAATAAAAAAAATAAAAATTTAAACAAAAAAATTAGAAGGTAATTTTAAAAAAGGAAGAAAGAAAGAAGAAAGCAACCAAACCCCCCAAAAAAATACACCAATCATAACAAGTGCTAAAAACTATACCAAAAAACGAAAAACAAACAGACAGAGAGAACACTAGAATGAGTGGTAAAAGGAAAGCTATACAGACAAAATCACACAAAGTCCACCGCCTCAATTTTGGGATGATTTGTTGCCTATTCAGGTATTCCACAGATTCAGGGTACATCAAGTTGACCGTAGAGATTTAATCCAGTGCTCCTGAGGCTGCTGGGAGAAATTTCCCTTTCTCTTCTTTGTTCGCACAGCTCCTGGGGTTCAGCTTTGGATTTGGCCCCACCTCTCCATGTAGGTCACTTGAGGGCGTCTGTTCTTTGCTCTGACAGTACGGGGTTAAAGTAGCAGCTGATTAGGGGGCTCTGGCTCACTCAGGCTAGGGGGAGGGAGGGGTATGGAATGTGGGGCGAGCCTGTGGCCGCAGAGGTCGGCATGATGTTGCAACTGCCTGAGGTTCAATGTGTGTTCTCCCAGGGAAGTTGTCCCTGGATCATGGGACCCTAGCATTGGCAGGCTGCACAGGCTCCCGGGAGGGGTGGTGTGGATAATGACCTGTGCTTGCCCACAGGCTTCTTGGCGGCTGCAACAGCAGCCTTAGCGTTTCATGCCCATCTCTGGTGTCCGCGCTGATAGCCGTGGCTTGCGCCTGTCTCTGGAGCTCATTTAGTTGGTGCTCTGAATCCGCTCTTCTTGTGCACCCTGAAACAGTGGTCTCTTGCCTCTTAGGCAGTTCCAGACTTTATCCAGGACTCCCTCCCGGCCAGCTGTGGTGCACTAGCCCCCTTCAGGCAGTGTTCACACAGCCTACCCCAGTCCTCTCCCTGGGACCTGAACTCCGAAGTAGGACCCTCAGCTCCAAGCCCCCTCCTGTCCCTGCGGGTGTGCAGACAGGCCTCTCAGGCTGGTGAGTGCTGCTCGGCCCTGCTCCTCTGTGCAGAAATCTCTCCACTTCGCCCTCTGCACCCCTGTTGCTGAGCTCTCCTCCATGGCTCCAATGCTTCTCCACTGCCCCCCAGCCCCGTCTCCACCGGTGAAGGGGCTTCCTAGTGTGTGGAAACTTTTCCTCCTTCACAGCTCCCTCCAAGATGTGCAGGTTCCCTCTCTATTCTTTTGTCTCTGTTTTTTCTTTTTTCTTTTGTCCTACCCAGGTACGTGAGGAGTTTCTTGCCTTTTGGGAAGTCTGAGGTCTTCTGCCAGTGTTTATAGGTGTTCTGTAGGAATTGTTCCACATGTAGATGCATTTTTTTATATTTGTGAGGAGGAAGGTGATCTCCACATCATACTCCTCCACCATCTTGAAGGTCTCTTCTGTTTATAATTGTTATATCTTCTTCTTGGATGGATCCTTTGATCATTATGTAGTGTCTTTCCTTGTCTCTTGTAAAATTATTTTAAAGTCTATTTTATCTGATATGAGTATTGCTAATCCAGCTTTCTTTTGATTTCAATTTGCATGGAATATCTTTTTCCATCCCCTCACTTTCAGTCTGTATGTGTCCCTAGGTCTGAAGTGGGTCTCTTGTAGACAGTATATATACGGGCCTTATTTTTGTATCCATTCAGCCAGTCTGTTTCTTTTAGTTGTAGCATATAATCCATTCACATTTAAGGTAATTATCAATACGCATGTTCCTATTACCATTTTCTTAATTGGTTTGGGTTTGTTTTTGTAGGTCCTTTTTATCTCTTGTATTCCCCGCTTAGAGAAGAAGTTCCTTTAGCATTTGTTGTAAAGCTGGTTTAGTGGTGCTGAATTCTCTTAGCTTTTGCTTGTCAGTAAAGCTTTTGATTTCTCTGTCGAATCTGAATGAGATCCTTGCTGGGTAGAGTAATCTTGGTTGTAGGTTTTTCTCCTTCATCACTTTAAATATATCCTGCCATTTCCTTCTGGTCTGCAGTTTCTGCTGAAAACTCTGCTGATAACCTTATGGGTTAAGCAGATCCCCCATAGAAGGGGGTTCCCTTCTATGTTATTTGTTGCTTTTCCCTTGCTGCTTTTAATATTTTTAATTTAATTTTTGTTAGCTTGATTAATATGTGTCTTAGTGTGCTTCTCCTTGGATTTATCCTGTGTGGGACTGTCTGCACTTCCAGCACTTGATTATTTCCTTTCCCATGTTAGGGAAGTTTTCAACTATAATCTCTTTAAATACTTTGTCAGACACTTTCTATTTCTCTTCTTCTTTTGGGACCCTTATAATTCGAATGTTGGTACATTTAATGTTTTCCAGAGTTCTCTGAGACTGTCTTCAATTCTTTTCATTCTTTTTTCTTTATTTTGCTCTGCGATAGTTATTTCCACTATTTTATCTTCCAAGTCACTTACCTGTTCTTCTTCCTAAGTTATTCTGCTATTGATTCCTTCTATTTAATTTTAGTTATTATGGTGTTCATCACTCTTTGTGTGCTCTTTAGTTCTTCTAGGTCCTTGTTAATCATTTCTTGTATTTTCCCAATTCTACCTCTGAGATTTTGGATCATCTTTACTATCATTACCCTGAATTCTTTTTCAGGTGGACTGTGTATTTCCTCTTCAGTTTTCTAGTGGTGTGGGTTTTTACCTTGCTTCTTCATCTGCTGCATATGTCTCTGTCTTCTCATTTTGTTTAGCTTACTGTTTTTGTGGTCTACTTTGCACAGGCTGCAGAGTTGTAGTTCCTTTTACTTCTGGTGTCTGCTCCCAGTGGGTGTGGTTGGTTCAGTGAGTTGTGTAGGCTTCCTGGTGTGGGGGACCGGTGCCTGTTTTTGGTGGGTGGAGCTGGAACTTTTCCCTCTGGTGGGCAGGGTCACGTCCAGTAGTGTGTTTTGGGGTGTCTATGACCTTAGTATGACTTTAGGCTCCCTGTCTGCTAATGACTGGGTTTGTGTTTCTGTCTTGCAGATTTTTTGGTGTGAGGCGTCAAGCACTGGAGCTTGCTGGCAATTTGGTGAAGCCGGGTCTTAGTGTTGAGATGGATACCTCTGGGAGAGCTCTCACCAATTAATATTCCATGAGGCTGGGCATTCTCTGGTGGTCCAACATCTTGGTTCTGCTCTCCTACCTCAGAGGCTGAGGCCCAACCCCTGGCCAGAGTACGAAGACCTTGCAAGCCACACAACATTAAAGAAAAAGGGGGGGGTGGTGAAGAAAACAAACAGACAAACAAAACTGCAAGACAAATGGTAAAAAAGAAATGGAATAGACAAAAACACACAAAGCAACTCACACACACACACACACTCACAAAAAGAAAACAAAAGTGAAAACAAAAAAGAAGAGAGCAACGAAACCAATAAACAAACCTGAAAAAGAAAACAAACACTAAAAGTAAACTAACAAAAACAAAAAATGAAAAACAAATCAAATGCAGTGTGTAAACTAAAAAAAGGCAAAGAAAGCATAAAAGAAACACAAAAATGATGAAAAAAAGTAAAAACAAAAGAAAGATGAAAACAAAAGGAAGAAATACAAAACAACAAAGACGCAAAGTAAAAATAGAAAAATATATAGTTAAAAATAAGACAAAAACTAAGCAAAACAAAGGAAAAAAACAAAAACAAGGAAAAAAACCAGGGAGCCACAAAGGAGAATACAGCAACAGGGGTGCGGACAGCAGAGAGGTTTCCATACAGAGGATCAGTGCTGACCTGCACTCACCAGCCTGAGACTCTTGTCTGATCACTCACCAGGGTGAGTGGGTGTGGGGAGCTGAGGCTCGGGCTTTGGAGGTCAGACCCCAGGGAGAGGACTGGTGTTGGCTGCATGAAGACAGCCTGAAGGGGGCTAGTTTGCCACAGCTAGCCAGGAGGAAGTCAGGGAAAAAGTCTGGACCTGCTGAAGAGGCAAGAGACCATTGTTTCAGGGTGCATGAGGCGAGGAGATTCCTTCCCCCATGTGCCTACAGAAGGCAGAACACTGCCTATGTGAGCTCCAGAGATGGGCACAAGAAATGGTTATGAGCTCAGACCCCAGAGATGGGCATAAAAAGCTAAGGTTGCTGGCATTGCCACCAAGAATCCTGTGTACAAGCACAGGTCACTATCCACAACAACCCCCCCACCACCACCCAGGAGCCTGTGCAGCATGCCACTGCCAGGGTCCTGAGATCTAAGGACAAATTCCCCAAAGAACAAATGGCATGCCTCAGGCTGTTGCAATGTCAAGCCAGTCTCTGCTGCTGCAGGGTCGCAGCACATTCTAATTATGACTACTGTACCACTCCCTCTCATGGGCCTGAGAAGGTAAGAGAGCCCTAATCAGCCGCTGCTTTAACCCTCTTCTGTCTGGGCAGGGAACAGACGCCTGAGGGCAACATACACACAGAGGTGGGGCCAAAACCAAAGCTGAACCCCAGGAGCTGTGGAAACAAAGAAGAGAAAGGGTAATTTCTCTGTGCGACCTCAGGAGCAGTGGATTAAATCTCTACAGTCAACTTGATGAACTCTGTGTCTGTGGAATACCTGAATAGAAAATGAATGTTCCCAAAATTGAGGCAGTGGACTTGGGGAGTGACTGTAGACTTGGGGTTTGCTGTCTGCAACTGATTTGTTTCTGATTTTTATGTTTATCCTAGTTTAGTTTTTAGTGCTTGTTATCATTGGTGGATTTATTTATTGGTTTGGTTGCTCTCTTCTTTTTTAAAAATTTAAAATTTATTTTTATTTCATTTTTTCATTTTATTTTATTTTATTTCTTCCTTTTTTTTTCTTCCTTTTCTTCTGAACTGTGTGGCTCACAGGGTCTTGGTGCTCCAGCCATGTATCTGGTCTGAGCCTCTGAGGTGGGAGAGCTGAGTCCAGGACACTGGACCACTAGAGACTTCCCAGCCCCATGCAATATCAATCAGCAAGAGCTTTCCCAGAGATCTGCATCTCAACACTAAGACCCAGCTCCATGGCCAACAAGCTCCAGTGCTGAATGCCCACTGCTAAGCAACTAGCAAAACAGGAACACAACCTCACACATTAGCAGAGGCTGCCTAAAATCATACTAAGTTCACATTCACCCCAAAACAAACCACCGGACATGGCCCTGCCCACCAGAAAAACAAATCCAGTCCCAGCTATCAGGACATAGGCACCAGTCCCTGCCACCTGGAAGCCTACCCAAGCAACTGAACCAACCTCACCCACTGGGGACACACACCAAAAACAACAGGAACTACGAACCTGCAGTCCATGAAAAGGAGACCCCAAACACAGTAAGTTAAACAAAATGAGAGACAGAGAAATATCCAGCAGATGAAGGGGCAAGGCAAAAACCCACCAGACCAAACATATGAAGAGGAAATACGCATTCTACCTGAAAAAGAATTCAGAATAATGATAGTAAAGATGATCAAAATCATGGAAATAGAATGGAGAAACTACATGAAACGTTTAACAAGGAACTAGAAGAACTAAAGAGCAAACAAACAATAATGAACAACACAATAAATGAAATTAAGAATTCTCTAGAAGGGATCAGTAGCAGAATAACTGAGGCAGAAGAATGGATAAATGACCTGGAAGATAAAATAGTGGAAATAACTGCCACAGAGCAGAATAAAGAAAAAAGAATGAAAAGAACTTAGGACAGTCTCAGAGACCTCTGGGACAACATTAAACGCACCAACATTCGAATTATAGGGGTCCCAAGAGAAGAAGAGGAAAAGAAAGGTTCTGAGAAAATATTTGAAGAGATTATAGTTCAAAACATCCCTAACATGGGAAAGGAAAGAGTCAGTGATGTCCAGGAAGTGCAGAGGATCCCATACAGGATAAATCCAAGGAGAAACATGCCAAGACACATATTAATCAAACTATCAAAAATTAAATACAAAGAAAAAATATTAAAAGCAGCAAGGGAAAAACAACAAATAACATACAAGGGAATCCCGATAAGGTTAACAGCTGATCATTCAGCAGAGACTCTGCAAGCCAGAAGGGAGTGGCAGGACATATTTAAAGTGATGAAAGGGAAAAACCTACAACCAGAATTACCCTACTCAGAAAGGATCTCATTCAGATTCGATGGAGAAGTTGAAACCTTACAAAGAACAAAAGTTAAGAGAATTCAGCACCACCAAACCAGCTTTACAACAAATGTTAAAGGAATTTCTCTAGGCGGGAAACACAAGAGAAGGAAAAGAACTACAAAAACAAACCCAAGGGAAAGCTTCAAGATGGCGGAAGAGTAAGACGAGGAGATCACCTTCCTTCCAACAAATACATCAGAAATACATCTACACGTGGAACAACTCCTACAGAACACCCACTGAACGCTGGCAGAAGACCTCAGACCTCCCAAAAGGCAAGAAACTCCCCACGTACCTTTGTAGGGCAAAATAAAAAACAGAGATGAAAGAATAGGGACGTAACCTGCACCAGTGGGAGGGAGCTGTGAAGGAGGAAAGGATTCCACACACTAGGAAGGCCCTTCACAGGCGGAGACTGTGGGTGGTGGAGGCGGGAAGCTTCAGAGCCACAGAGGAGAGCGCAGCAATAGGGGTGCGGAGGGCAAAGTGGAGAGATTCCCGCACAGATGATTGGTGCCGACCAGCACTCACCAGCCCAAGAGGCTTGTCTGCTCACCTGCCAGGATGGGCGGGGGCTGGGAGCTGAGGCTTGGGCTTCGGAGGTCAGATCCCAGGGAGAGGACTGGGTTTGGTTGTGTGAACACAGCCTGAAGGGGCCTAGTGTGCCACGGCTAGCCAGGAGGGAGTCTGGGAAATAGTCTGGACCTGCCTAAGAGTCAAGAGACCATTGTTTCGGGGTGCGCGAGGAGAGGGGATTAAGAGCACCGCCTAAAGAAGCTCCAGAGATGGGCACGAGCCGCGGCTATCAGCGCAGACACCAGAGACGGGCATGAGATGCTAAGGCTGCTGCTGCTGCCACCAAGAAGCCTGTGTGCAAGCACAGGTCACTCTCCACACCTCCCCTTCTGGGAGCCTGTGCAGCCCGCCACTGCCAGGGTCCCATGATCCAGGGACAACTTCCCCGGGAGAAGAAACAGCGTGCCTCATGCTGGTGAAACGTCACGTCAAGCTCTGCAGCCACAGGCTCGCCCAGCATTCTGTACCCCTACCTCCCCCCGGACTGAGTGAGCCAGAGCCCCTGAATCAGCTACTACTTTAACCCCGTCCTGTCTGGGTGGGGAAAAGTTGCTGTCAGGCAACCCACACAAAGTGGCGGGTCCAAATCCAAAGTTGAACCCCAGGAGGTGTGCGAACAAAGAAGTGAAAAGGAAATTTCTCCCAGCAGCCTCAGGAGCAGTAAATTCAATCTCCACAATCAACTTGATGTACCTTGGAATACCTGAATAGACAACGAATTATCCCAAAATTGAGGCTGTGGACTTTGTGTGATTTTGTTGGTATAGCTTTGTTTTTACCATTTTTCCTAGGGTCCTATCTGTCCGTTTTTATTTTTTTTTATTTTTATTTTTTTAGTATCTTTTTAATGCTTGTTATCATTGGTGGATTTGTTTTTTGACTCGGTTACTCTCTTCTTTCTTTTTTTTTTTTTAAATTACTTTTAATTTTTTTATTATTTATAATATTGTTTTTATTTTTTATTTTAATAACTTTCTTTCTTTCTTTCTTTCTTTCTTTCT